>NW_027287326.1:0-77553 GCF_022747635.1 Hetaerina americana
AAAATGGAAATGAAAATGAAAATTGAAATGAAAATGGAAATGAAAATGAAAATGAAAATGAGAATGAGAATGAAAATGGAAATGAAAATGAAAATGAAAATGAAAATGAAAATGAAAATGAAAATGAAAATGAAAATGAAAATGAAAATGAAAATGAAAATGAAAATGAAAATGAAAATGAAAATGAAAATGAAAATGAAAATGAAAATGAAAATGAAAATGAAAATGAAAATGAAAATGAAAATGAAAATGAAAATGAAAATGAAAATGAAAATGAAAATGAAAATGAAAATGAAAATGAAAATGAAAATGAAAATTGAAATAAAAATTGAAATAAAAATTGAAATAAAAATGGAAATGAAAATGAAAATGAAAATAAAAATGAAAATGAAAATGAAAATTGAAATAAAAATGGAAATGAAAATGAAAATTGAAATGAAAATGGAAATAAAAATGAAAATGAAAATGAGAATGAAAATGAAAATGAAAATGAAAATGAAAATGAAAATGAAAATGAAAATGAAAATGAAAATGAAAATGAAAATGAAAATGAAAATGAAAATGAAAATGAAAATGAAAATGAAAATGAAAATGAAAATGAAAATGAAAATGAAAATGAATATGAAAATGAAAATGAAAATGAAAATGAAAATGAAAATGAAAATGAAAAGTGAAATGAAAATGAAAATGAAAATGAAAATGAAAATGAAAATGGAAATGAAAATGAGAATGAGAATGAAAATGGAAATGAAAATGAAAATGAAAATGAAAATGAAAATGAAAATGAAAATGAAAATGAAAATGAAAATGAAAATGAAAATGAAAATGAAAATGAAAATGAAAATGAAAATGAAAATGAAAATGAAAATGAAAATGAAAATGAAAATGAAAATGAAAATGAAAATGAAAATGAAAATGAAAATGAAAATGAAAATGAAAATTGAAATAAAAATTGAAATAAAAATTGAAATAAAAATGGAAATGAAAATGAAAATGAAAATAAAAATGAAAATGAAAATGAAAATTGAAATAAAAATGGAAATGAAAATGAAAATTGAAATGAAAATGGAAATAAAAATGAAAATGAAAATGAGAATGAAAATGAAAATGAAAATGAAAATGAAAATGAAAATGAAAATGAAAATGAAAATGAAAATGAAAATGAAAATGAAAATGAAAATGAAAATGAAAATGAAAATGAAAATGAAAATGAAAATGAAAATGAAAATGAAAATGAAAATGAAAATGAAAATGAATATGAAAATGAAAATGAAAATGAAAATGAAAATGAAAATGAAAATGAAAAGTGAAATGAAAATGAAAATGAAAATGAAAATGAAAATGAAAATGGAAATGAAAATGAGAATGAGAATGAAAATGGAAATGAAAATGAAAATGAAAATGAAAATGAAAATGAAAATGAAAATGAAAATGAAAATGAAAATGAAAATGAAAATGAAAATGAAAATGAAAATGAAAATGAAAATGAAAATGAAAATGAAAATGAAAATGAAAATGAAAATGAAAATGAAAATGAAAATGAAAATGAAAATGAAAATGAAAATGAAAATGAAAATGAAAATGAAAATGAAAATGAAAATGAAAATGAAAATGAAAATGAAAATGAAAATGAAAATGAAAATGAAAATGAAAATGAAAATGAAAATGAAAATGAAAATGAAAATGAAAATGAAAATGGAAATGAAAATGGAAATGAAAATGAAAATGAAAATGAAAATGAAAATGAAAATGAAAATGAAAATGAAAATGAAAATGAAAATGAAAATGAAAATGAAAATGAAAATGAAAATGAAAATGAAAATGAAAATGAAAATGAAAATGAAAATGAAAATGAAAATGAAAATGAAAATGAAAATGAAAATGAAAATGAAAATGAAAATGAAAATGAAAATGAAAATGAAAATAAAAATGAAAATGAAAATTGAAATAAAAATGGAAATGAAAATGAAAATGAAAATGAAAATGAAAATGAAAATGAAAATGAAAATGAAAATGAAAATGAAAATGAAAATGAAAATGAAAATGAAAATGAAAATGAAAATGAAAATGAAAATGAATATGAAAATGAAAATGAAAATGAAAATGAAAATGAAAATGAAAATGAAAATGAAAATGAAAATGAAAATGAAAATGAAAATGAAAATGAAAATGAAAATGAAAATGAAAAGTGAAATGAAAATGGAAATGAAAATGAAAATGAAAATGAAAATGGAAATGAAAATGAAAATGAAAATGAAAATGAGAATGAGAATGAGAATTAAAATGGAAATGAAAATGACAATGAAAATGAAAATGAAAATGAAAATGAAAATGAAAATGAAAATGAAAATGAAAATGAAAATGAAAATGAAAATGAAAATGAAAATGAAAATGAAAATGAAAATGAAAATGAAAATGAAAATGAAAATGAAAATGAAAATGAAAATGAAAATGAAAATGAAAATGAAAATGAAAATGAAAATGAAAATGAAAATGAAAATGAAAATGAAAATGAAAATGAAAATGAAAATGAAAATGAAAATGAAAATGAAAATGAAAATGAAAATGAAAATGAAAATGAAAATGAAAATGAAAATGAAAATGAAAATGAAAATGAAAATGAAAATGAAAATGAAAATGAAAATGAAAATGAAAATGAAAATGAAAATGAAAATGAAAATGAAAATGAAAATGAAAATGAAAATGAAAATGAAAATGAAAATGAAAATGAAAATGAAAATGAAAATGAAAATGAAAATGAAAATGAAAATGAAAATGAAAATGAAAATGAAAATGAAAATGAAAATGAAAATGAAAATGAAAATGAAAATGAAAATGAAAATGAAAATGAAAATGAAAATGAAAATGAAAATGAAAATGAAAATGAAAATGAAAATGAAAATGAAAATGAAAATGAAAATGAAAATGAAAATGAAAATGAAAATGAAAATGAAAATGAAAATGAAAATGAAAATGAAAATGAAAATGAAAATGAAAATGAAAATGAAAATGAAAATGAAAATGAAAATGAAAATGAAAATGAAAATGAAAATGAAAATGAAAATGAAAATGAAAATGAAAATGAAAATGAAAATGAAAATGAAAATGAAAATGAAAATGAAAATGAAAATGAAAATGAAAATGAAAATGAAAATGAAAATGAAAATGAAAATGAAAATGAAAATGAAAATGAAAATGAAAATGAAAATGAAAATGAAAATGAAAATGAAAATGAAAATGAAAATGAAAATGAAAATGAAAATGAAAATGAAAATGAAAATGAAAATGAAAATGAAAATGAAAATGAAAATGAAAATGAAAATGAAAATGAAAATGAAAATGAAAATGAAAATGAAAATGAAAATGAAAATGAAAATGAAAATGAAAATGAAAATGAAAATGAAAATGAAAATGAAAATGAAAATGAAAATGAAAATGAAAATGAAAATGAAAATGAAAATGAAAATGAAAATGAAAATGAAAATGAAAATGAAAATGAAAATGAAAATGAAAATGAAAATGAAAATGAAAATGAAAATGAAAATGAAAATGAAAATGAAAATGAAAATGAAAATGAAAATGAAAATGAAAATGAAAATGAAAATGAAAATGAAAATGAAAATGAAAATGAAAATGAAAATGAAAATGAAAATGAAAATGAAAATGAAAATGAAAATGAAAATGAAAATGAAAATGAAAATGAAAATGAAAATGAAAATGAAAATGAAAATGAAAATGAAAATGAAAATGAAAATGAAAATGAAAATGAAAATGAAAATGAAAATGAAAATGAAAATGAAAATGAAAATGAAAATGAAAATGAAAATGAAAATGAAAATGAAAATGAAAATGAAAATGAAAATGAAAATGAAAATGAAAATGAAAATGAAAATGAAAATGAAAATGAAAATGAAAATGAAAATGAAAATGAAAATGAAAATGAAAATGAAAATGAAAATGAAAATGAAAATGAAAATGAAAATGAAAATGAAAATGAAAATGAAAATGAAAATGAAAATGAAAATGAAAATGAAAATGAAAATGAAAATGAAAATGAAAATGAAAATGAAAATGAAAATGAAAATGAAAATGAAAATGAAAATGAAAATGAAAATGAAAATGAAAATGAAAATGAAAATGAAAATGAAAATGAAAATGAAAATGAAAAGTGAAATGAAAATGGAAATGAAAATGAAAATTGAAATGAAAATGGAAATGAAAATGAAAATGAAAATGAGAATGAGAATGAAAATGGAAATGAAAATGAAAATGAAAATGAAAATGAAAATGAAAATGAAAATGAAAATGAAAATGAAAATGAAAATGAAAATGAAAATGAAAATGAAAATGAAAATGAAAATGAAAATGAAAATGAAAATGAAAATGAAAATGAAAATGAAAATGAAAATGAAAATGAAAATGAAAATGAAAATGAAAATGAAAATGAAAATGAAAATGAAAATGAAAATGAAAATGAAAATGAAAATGAAAATGAAAATGAAAATGAAAATGAAAATGAAAATGAAAATGAAAATGAAAATGAAAATGAAAATGAAAATGAAAATGAAAATGAAAATGAAAATGAAAATGAAAATGAAAATGAAAATGAAAATGAAAATGAAAATGAAAATGAAAATGAAAATGAAAATGAAAATGAAAAGTGAAATGAAAATGGAAATGAAAATGAAAATTGAAATGAAAATGGAAATGAAAATGAAAATGAAAATGAGAATGAGAATGAAAATGGAAATGAAAATGAAAATGAAAATGAAAATGAAAATGAAAATGAAAATGAAAATGAAAATGAAAATGAAAATGAAAATGAAAATGAAAATGAAAATGAAAATGAAAATGAAAATGAAAATGAAAATGAAAATGAAAATGAAAATGAAAATGAAAATGAAAATGAAAATGAAAATGAAAATGAAAGTTAAAATGAAAATGAAAATGAAAATGAAAATGAAAATGAAAATGAAAATGAAAATGAAAATGAAAATGAAAATGAAAATGAAAATGAAAATAAAAATGAAAATGAAAATGAAAATGAAAATGAAAATGAAAATGAAAATGAAAATGAAAATGAAAATGAAAATGAAAATGAAAATTGAAATAAAAATTGAAATAAAAATGTAAATGAAAATGAAAATGAAAATAAAAATGAAAATGAAAATTGAAATAAAAATGGAAATGAAAATGAAAATTGAAATGAAAATGGAAATAAAAATGAAAATGAAAATGAGAATGAAAATGAAAATGAAAATGAAAATGAAAATGAAAATGAAAATGAAAATGAAAATGAAAATGAAAATGAAAATGAAAATGAAAATGAAAATGAAAATGAAAATGAAAATGAAAATGAAAATGAAAATGAAAATGAAAATGAAAATGAAAATGAAAATGAAAATGAAAATGAATATGAAAATGAAAATGAAAATGAAAATGAAAATGAAAATGAAAATGAAAAGTGAAATGAAAATGGAAATGAAAATGAAAATTGAAATGAAAATGGAAATGAAAATGAAAATGAAAATGAGAATGAGAATGAAAATGGAAATGAAAATGAAAATGAAAATGAAAATGAAAATGAAAATGAAAATGAAAATGAAAATGAAAATGAAAATGAAAATGAAAATGAAAATGAAAATGAAAATGAAAATGAAAATGAAAATGAAAATGAAAATGAAAATGAAAATGAAAATGAAAATGAAAATGAAAATGAAAATGAAAATGAAAATGAAAATGAAAATGAAAATGAAAATGAAAATGAAAATGAAAATGAAAATGAAAATGAAAATGAAAATGAGAATTAAAATGGAAATGAAAATGAAAATGAAAATGAAAATGAAAATGAAAATGAAAATGAAAATGAAAATGAAAATGAAAATGAAAATGAAAATGAAAATGAAAATGAAAATGAAAATGAAAATGAAAATGAAAATGAAAATGAAAATGAAAATGAAAATGAAAATGAAAATGAAAATGAAAATGAAAATGAAAATGAAAATGAAAATGAAAATGAAAATGAAAATGAAAATGAAAATGAAAATGAAAATGAAAATGAAAATGAAAATGAAAATGAAAATGAAAATGAAAATGAAAATGAAAATGAAAATGAAAATGAAAATGAAAATGAAAATGAAAATGAAAATGAAAATGAAAATGAAAATGAAAATGAAAATGAAAATGAAAATGAAAATGAAAATGAAAATGAAAATGAAAATGAAAATGAAAATGAAAATGAAAATGAAAATGAAAATGAAAATGAAAATGAAAATGAAAATGAAAATGAAAATGAAAATGAAAATGAAAATGAAAATGAAAATGAAAATGAAAATGAAAATAAAAATTAAAATGAAAATTGAAATAAAAATGGAAATGAAAATGAAAATGAAAATAAAAATGAAAATGAAAATGAAAATGAAAATGAAAATGAAAATGAAAATGAAAATGAAAATGAAAATGAAAATGAAAATGAAAATGGAAATGAAAATGAAAATGAAAATGAAAATGAATATGAAAATGAAAATGAAAATGAAAATGAAAATGAAAATGAAAATGAAAATGAAAATGAAAATGAAAATGAAAATGAAAATGAAAATGAAAATGAAAATGAAAATGAAAAGTGAAATGAAAATGGAAATGAAAATGAAAATTGAAATGAAAATGGAAATGAAAATGAAAATGAAAATGAGAATGAGAATGAGAATTAAAATGGAAATGAAAATGAAAATGAAAATGAAAATGAAAATGAAAATGAAAATGAAAATGAAAATGAAAATGAAAATGAAAATGAAAATGAAAATGAAAATGAAAATGAAAATGAAAATGAAAATGAAAATGAAAATGAAAATGAAAATGAAAATGAAAATGAAAATGAAAATGAAAATGAAAATGAAAATGAAAATGAAAATGAAAATGAAAATGAAAATGAAAATGAAAATGAAAATGAAAATGAAAATGAAAATGAAAATGAAAATGAAAATGAAAATGAAAATGAAAATGAAAATGAAAATGAAAATGAAAATGAAAATGAAAATGAAAATGAAAATGAAAATGAAAATGAAAATGAAAATGAAAATGAAAATGAAAATGAAAATGAAAATGAAAATGAAAATGAAAATGAAAATGAAAATGAAAATGAAAATGAAAAGTGAAATGAAAATGGAAATGAAAATGAAAATTGAAATGAAAATGGAAATGAAAATGAAAATGAAAATGAGAATGAGAATGAAAATGGAAATGAAAATGAAAATGAAAATGAAAATGAAAATGAAAATGAAAATGAAAATGAAAATGAAAATGAAAATGAAAATGAAAATGAAAATGAAAATGAAAATGAAAATGAAAATGAAAATGAAAATGAAAATGAAAATGAAAATGAAAATGAAAATGAAAATGAAAATGAAAATGAAAATGAAAATGAAAATGAAAATGAAAATGAAAATGAAAATGAAAATGAAAATGAAAATGAAAATGAAAATGAAAATGAAAATGAAAATGAAAATGAAAATGAAAATGAAAATGAAAATGAAAATGAAAATTAAAATGAAAATGAAAATGAAAATGAAAATGAAAATGAAAATGAAAATGAAAATGAAAATGAAAATGAAAATGAAAATGAAAATGAAAATAAAAATTAAAATGAAAATTGAAATAAAAATGGAAATGAAAATGAAAATGAAAATAAAAATGAAAATGAAAATGAAAATGAAAATGAAAATGAAAATGAAAATGAAAATGAAAATGAAAATGAAAATGAAAATGAAAATGAAAATGAAAATGAAAATGAAAATGAAAATGAAAATGAAAATGAAAATGAAAATGAAAATGAAAATGAAAATGAATATGAAAATGAAAATGAAAATGAAAATGAAAATGAAAATGAAAATGAAAATGAAAATGAAAATGAAAATGAAAATGAAAATGAAAATGAAAAGTGAAATGAAAATGGAAATGAAAATGAAAATTGAAATGAAAATGGAAATGAAAATGAAAATGAAAATGAAAATGAGAATGAGAATGAGAATTAAAATGGAAATGAAAATGAAAATGAAAATGAAAATGAAAATGAAAATGAAAATGAAAATGAAAATGAAAATGAAAATGAAAATGAAAATGAAAATGAAAATGAAAATGAAAATGAAAATGAAAATGAAAATGAAAATGAAAATGAAAATGAAAATGAAAATGAAAATGAAAATGAAAATGAAAATGAAAATGAAAATGAAAATGAAAATGAAAATGAAAATGAAAATGAAAATGAAAATGAAAATGAAAATGAAAATGAAAATGAAAATGAAAATGAAAATGAAAATGAAAATGAAAATGAAAATGAAAATGAAAATGAAAATGAAAATGAAAATGAAAATGAAAATGAAAATGAAAATGAAAATGAAAATGAAAATGAAAATGAAAATGAAAATGAAAATGAAAATGAAAATGAAAATGAAAATGAAAATGAAAATGAAAATGAAAATGAAAATGAAAATGAAAATGAAAATGAAAATGAAAATGAAAATGAAAATGAAAATGAAAATGAAAATGAAAATGAAAATGAAAATGAAAATGAAAATGAAAATGAAAATGAAAATGAAAATGAAAATGAAAATGAAAATGAAAATGAAAATGAAAATGAAAATGAAAATGAAAATGAAAATGAAAATGAAAATGAAAATGAAAATGAAAATGAAAATGAAAATGAAAATGAAAATGAAAATGAAAATGAAAATGAAAATGAAAATGAAAATGAAAATGAAAATGAAAATGAAAATGAAAATGAAAATGAAAATGAAAATGAAAATGAAAATGAAAATGAAAATGAAAATGAAAATGAAAATGAAAATGAAAATGAAAATGAAAATGAAAATGAAAATGAAAATGAAAATGAAAATGAAAATGAAAATGAAAATGAAAATGAAAATGAAAATGAAAATGAAAATGAAAATGAAAATGAAAATGAAAATGAAAATGAAAATGAAAATGAAAATGAAAATGAAAATGAAAATGAAAATGAAAATGAAAATGAAAATGAAAATGAAAATGAAAATGAAAATGAAAATGAAAATGAAAATGAAAATGAAAATGAAAATGAAAATGAAAATGAAAATGAAAATGAAAATGAAAATGAAAATGAAAATGAAAATGAAAATGAAAATGAAAATGAAAATGAAAATGAAAATGAAAATGAAAATGAAAATGAAAATGAAAATGAAAATGAAAATGAAAATGAAAATGAAAATGAAAATGAAAATGAAAATGAAAATGAAAATGAAAATGAAAATGAAAATGAAAATGAAAATGAAAATGAAAATGAAAATGAAAATGAAAATGAAAATGAAAATGAAAATGAAAATGAAAATGAAAATGAAAATGAAAATGAAAATGAAAATGAAAATGAAAATGAAAATGAAAATGAAAATGAAAATGAAAATGAAAATGAAAATGAAAATGAAAATGAAAATGAAAATGAAAATGAAAATGAAAATGAAAATGAAAATGAAAATGAAAATGAAAATGAAAATGAAAATGAAAATGAAAATGAAAATGAAAATGAAAATGAAAATGAAAATGAAAATGAAAATGAAAATGAAAATGAAAATGAAAATGAAAATGAAAATGAAAATGAAAATGAAAATGAAAATGAAAATGAAAATGAAAATGAAAATGAAAATGAAAATGAAAATGAAAATGAAAATGAAAATGAAAATGAAAATGAAAATGAAAATGAAAATGAAAATGAAAATGAAAATGAAAATGAAAATGAAAATGAAAATGAAAATGACATGGCTTCACCAGTCCAAGCTATGCCATTTTATCCAAGTGTTTTATGAGTTGTCGTTCCTGACTATTTGCTCATTTAAGAGTCATTGCTTTAAATAACAACTGCTTAAAGAGTTGCCGTAAAATATTTACCACTTTTCTTAAATTCATAATTTGTTATTTACGTGCGATCATCCACACGAGTATGGTTGAATCTGAAATTAAAAAAAGAGCATTGAAGCCAGAATTAGAGAAAGAGTGTAATGGAAGTTATGCACCATAAATAAATTACAACTTGGACATCATTCTAAATGCAATCATGGTATAATGGAGGGCGTGGCAACATAAATCCTGTTTTCAAACGCTAAGTGTTTTAAAAAAAAGAAGTTTTGTGTTTGCAACCTTTATTTAGAGGTGAGAAAAATCATAAATCTGATCACCTATGATAACTGATTTCCATGTATCAGCAGTCTCTCCTGACTTTTTCTTGGGGCAGCTTCATAGTTTTTTGGTAGAATTGAGTGGATTGGATTGGTAGAATGGATTGTTATTTATGACTTGTTCGGAAGGTTTAATGTATTCACAGACTTAAATTTCAATAGTGAATGGAAGAATAATTTTACAGGGTATTTAATTGGCCTACACACAATAGGAAATAGATTGTACATTTGCCAAAGGGTTTAATTCTGTTTTAAACCTATAGTAATGGGTTCCATCAGCTTATAAAGATATTTTCTGTGTTGAAATTATTGGTTAAATAATATACTTGTTAACAGACCAATGCTTTCATGCTTTTCTGGCGTATACTGATGGATTACATGAGAATTATCTCCACAAAACCACCTGGTAGTTTGTATTGATTCATCTGTGTACATCTATTCATGCAACGTTGCAGGGTAAATACTTTAATTGCTCATCAATAAAGCGCGCATTTATCTTATACAAAAATATTCAGATTGTTGAAACAATGACGATGCGGGTTATGTAATAAAAATTGAATAAATCCAAATATTTACATACCCATGTCCACAGTAATTTTAAGAAGAGTCTCTCAAAAATTAATCAGTCTGGAAGCATGCCATTCTAATTGCATTCTACAAGGTGTGATCAAAAGAAGACTGAACTGATTTTATTCTGCGCAAACCATTCAACGGATCGAAATGAGACATTGCGCCATCTAGCAACACAGCTGACGGCTAAAACGAGAGGTGGTGCATTTGTTTACATGGAATCGTTGCACAGCAGCAGTGGTACGTGTCTTAATCTGTGTATCATTGCGTACAATGGCAGCAATGAAGGAGCTAGAGGAACAGCGTGTGTGAGTGAAATTTTGTTGAAGCCTGTGTTTTGAGTGGTACAGTCATTATTAGTCGGGCAGAATCTCAACAGATGAAGATTCGCGAACACCTTCAACTTCAACAGACCCAAACCATGTCAAATTTTTAACAATTTGGTGCGGAAAAATGCCTGCATGACAATTTTGACAGACATTTTGGGCATGACGTGCATCGCATCAAAATTCGTCCCGCTGGTTCTGACTGATGAACAGAGACAAAAACGTGTGGGCATTAGTCGGGAACTCTTGGATGGAGCCAATGCTGATCCAAAGTTTCTTAAAGCCATCTTAACCGCTGACAAAACTTTGGTTAATGGTTATGATGACAAAGGCCCTGTCTTCTCAGTGAAAAGGTCTTGAATCTCCGCGACCAAAGAAAGCTCGTATGTCCCCGTCTGATGTGGAGGTCATGCTGGTTTGTTTCTTTGGTTGGCAAGGGCTGATTCATTATGAATATGACCCTCAAGGTCAAGCCATCAACGAAGATTTCTGCTTGAATGTAATGAAGGGGCCGAAGGTTGCAGTTTGCCGATAGATGCCAGACATGCCGAGAAATGATGAATGGTATTTCCACCATAATGAAGTGCCGGCTAACATGGCACTGATCGTGGCAGAACTTTTTGCTAGAACCGTAACTTCCACGATTCCGGAGCCACCCTACTCTCCAGACGTGGCTCCTTCAGACATTTTTTGGGTTCCAAAGTTAAAATCAACCATCAAAGGGTGCCGATTCGACTCTATTGCGGACGTTAAAACTAATTGCATGGCAGACCTGAAGAGGATCCTTGTGACTGTTTCCCAGGTAGGGTGCGAGAGCTGGAAGAAACGTTGTCAAAGGTGTGTCGTCAGCCAAGGCATGTACTTTGAGGTCAACTAGTTCAATTAAGCTGAATCTGTCCAGATAAACAAGTTATATAATTAGGTATCCTATGCTGCTTTTGGTTTCCCACAAAGAACTGGTACCCGAAAAATTTTATTTGAATTTGAAAGAAAATATCCAATGAGCAAGCATGAAGAAGACTACACAAGTAATTGAAAATCAAGTACCAATGGCGATTATAGGTGAATAATTTGGAAAAATATATTTTACTCTTTTAGATAGGCACACGGGGTGCAAACATTCCTGAGGAAAGAGAACTAAGTCTCCGGACGTGAGATATTATGCAAATTTCGTGTTAAAAAATGACTAAAATTGCATTTCTTATTATTATTAATTAATCTACCAGTTGAGGTAGGTTTTCGGATGGCAACAGCTACTAAATAAATATTTTGTGATTCCTAACAAAATACAAAATCCAGTATCCTACTCTACATCAGGTCCCTCTTCATCTCTGAGTACTTTCCTCCTCCCTTCATCCTGTTCAACATCCCTATCCTGCTTCCCTTTCCTCGTTTGGTTAACATTCTCCCCCAGTCTTCAACATCTCACTGCCGGTCAATACCCCCTTCATCCACTTTCCTGCCTTTATAGGATTTCTCTCAACAAGATCTTTGCCCACCATACCAAGTACTTTCTCATTTGTTTTCTTGTCTGTATATTTCACCTTTTCCATTCTTCCCCACACCCATATTTCAAAAGCCTCCTATCTATTGCATATTCTATCCTCCTGCTTCAATGATCAAGTTTTCGTGCCGTACATGTCTCCTCCTCGGCACACACATGCTCCTTATCAAAGTTTTTACGAGTCTTTTCTCAATATCCTTACTCAACGTCCCTGTCATCAACTCCCTCCTCCTTGTGAAAGCCTCTTTGCCCTACTCGATCCTTTTGGTTATGATCCTGTGAACAACTTAAGCTGCGTGGGATATCAAACTTATTGTCCTGTAGTCCTCACAAGATGTAACCTTTACCTTTTTTTGGAATAAGAACTAAAGTTGATCTCACAAAGTCTTCCGGCCAGATTACTTCCTCATAAATACTACAAATAAGCCCATATAGAGTCTTCCTCCCTCATTTTCCTAAACATTTCAGTAGTTCAGCAGGAATGTCATCCACCCCCACGGCCTTATTTAGTTTCATCTCCCTGTATGCCCTTTCTATCTCATTGTCGAGTATCCCTGGACCTAAGATATCTTCCTCTACATCATGTTCCTTTTCTATGTCTTTGTTTGTTGGTCTAAAATATATGTAGAAAAAAGTATAATTGAGAACTTAGACCAAGAAAGTTAGACAGAAGAGGAACATGATGTAGAGGAAGATATCTTCAGTCCAGGCATACTTGACAATGAGATAGACAAAACTAGTATTTCATTTAATTATTTCATTAGTATGCCTGTCATCAACTCACACCGATTTTACACTCAACCCACTTCCCACCATACATAAGTTTTGTTTCTCTCGTTGCTGCTCTGCCCCCCTCTTTGAAATGAATTCCAAAAAAGGTGAGCTTCCAATTTTTGTCCCTGAATGTTCATTTTAATCATCCTATTTCTACAGATTCTCATTACTGTCATTTCGTGAAGATTAATTCTCACCATAAAATAACACTGATTCTGTGCTGTGATAATATATAATTGTTTCCTGTTGATAGACTGGCTAACTAATATTTGAATATCCACACACATGATTGATGGGTTCCCCACTTACTTCATCAGCCCTCCCATGATGTGTGCACAACTTACTATACCTAAATATTGAAAAGATTTGGCTATATTGGCCATCCCTGGCTTCATCCCTTCCACCTTTTCTCTTCATGTGATTTTGTTTACGTTATTCTTCTTTGCATTTCAGAAAATGTATGGGTAGCAGATAAGATGTGAATCCCTCTAGGATACTCCTACTTTCATTTATATTTGTACCCAGTTTACTTGATTGAATGCTTTATAAAAGTACACGGTGCATTAAAATACATCCCCACTCCTGATCATATGCTCGTGTTCACTTGATACCTCATTACTGACATGCTGTCACACATACTCTTCCAAGTTCCTGATTAAAACTGTTCATTGCCCTAATACTCATTTGCTCTCTTCTTTAGTCAATGGTTGATGACCCCAGCTAATCTCTCACCTAAAGTAAAATGTTAATAGATAGTTTTGAAATGATTAATGCTTTGGTGTGTGAAATCAAACTTCATTGTTCAATAGTCTTTTTGTACGTCTGCTACTTTTTTGGAATATTATCCAAATCAATTTGTCTTCCAGCCAAACCTGCCTCATAAATGCTATGACTGAGACCATAAAAACTATTTTAAGCTGCAAGTAAAATCAGACTTATTGCGATGAATACAAAATATATATTTATAGCCTTTTCCCTTTTCGGAATAGGGACTAACACTGATATCCCAAATTCTTCTGGCCAAATTCATCCTTCGTAAATGCCAATAAATACTTTTAAAAAAATCTTCTTCCTGCACTATTTATATTTTTAAAAGTAAAACAGGAATGTTTTCAACCCCCATGGCCTTTTTTTGTTAAAAAAACGAGGATGTTATTCCGCCGGCCTCAACTTCCTCGTCTGCCAATTCATGGGTCAGAGGTTCGATTCCCGCCTGGGTGGGTTTCTTCCACCTAGGGCTTGGGTGTTTGTAATCGTCTCCATTGTTATTCTTTGTTAATAGTCCGATGTAAAGGCAAGAGTGTTGTTTTCGGACTTAGGCTAAATAAATAAATAAAAATTCCTCCATGTTCTTTCGTCCATTTAATCAGTTAAGCCTTGAAATAAACTATTCTATGTAGACCATTTTTTATCATGATGTTGCTTGTTTAATTGCCTTATAAAAGCTCTGTATTCCTTTCAACTATCTGATATTGCACATGATATTGAACATGTCTATGTTTCTAATCATTCATTCCATAATCCTTTGTCTTTCTTGTCCTTTTCTCATACCACTGTCCATTCCCATGCAGGAGGCAGAAGCTATATTCCCATTTATATATATCCCCAATTCTTCTCGATAGTTCCCAGCTTCTTTCCTTCAGTTACCATTTTTAGTCACCTGCTGCCTGGAATCTCCTCCCTCATTGTACTGATTCAATCAGATGCACAAAATTACCTTATTACTAAATTGTTATCAGATCCACTCCTATGAACAAGTGTAAATGTATTTTTCTGTTTCTCAATAACAAATTGACAATCTAACGAATCCATTTCTGAGTAGCCTCCCATGTAAACCTATGCCATTTGTGGTATCAAACCAAGTTTTGGTTGCTATTAATACCTGTCTAATCAATTGATTTCTTTAAGTGGTCATTTCTTGGTTAAAATTAGTAGTTAATCTGGTACTGATTCCTGCACGTATCTCATTTTGCAGCAGATAAACAACTTAAATATTTTTCCGGAGTAATTGGCCTACTACGCTTGCCCAATGGCCTCGCTGCATAATCCCCCCCCCCGGTCTTTGCAGGGAACGACAGCCTGAACCCCTCCCATCCCAACTCCCCCATTCCAATCCTATCACACGGTGTGAGGCCCACCGGCCAATCTCATGAGTCATGGAATTAAACTGGCATTCGCGGTCAACTGCTCCCCCTCGCTTAAGGTAATACTCCAGCTGACCCATTTGACATCGATCCCGAGAGTTAAATGAGGAGACCTCTGCATTAGATCTTGTGTAGTGTGGTATACAGGATTAGCAGCCGTGACCTCTTTTCAATTCCCTGCTAACGACTTCAGAAAGTTTGACTTGAACAATACTTGTTCATCCCCCACCCCCTTGTATTACGTTTCTTCGTCATCGTAATACGTCATTTGTTCATTTGTGAGGACACTACTTCATCACAACTCGCCCTCACTCTGCGCCGACTCTTCGCAGCGATCGGAGGTAAGAAGCTTGGCCATGCATGAAGCCCAAACTTAGAACATTGCTCATTAGTGCAATCAAGTAATAAGCATACAATAGTTCTCAACGTACGTTTATTGATTAAATTAACAATTTTGGCTCGAATTTCGCGTTGATGGCACGCAGTTCTTTCAAAACAGTTAACTTCGATTTTGTGCATCTGCATAAGATTATTTGATTCTTACCTCGCGCGTGAGGGTTCGATATTCTTACCTGTTAGAGGCTTTCTGTTGAGTGTTCTAATTAGTGCGTATTCATTTTCCCAAATTCTTTGAAATGTAATATCTTTTTTTTTTAATATTCCTTGTGTTTTTGGATGCGTCGTGCTTTCAATGCCAAACTAAGAAGTCGTGGACTGAGTCCTGAACATCGTTTTCTTTGTTTTTGCTGTTCTGGTATTTATTTCCCTAATCCACTCGAAAATTGATATACGATTTCTCTGATGATGATGTTTTTTAAATTTTTTTCCAGGGAATTCAAGGGGTGAATGAGGTACTGGGGAGAAATTCCAAACGGGATGGATCGGAAAGAACTCAATCTTCTGACTCCATGGGAAGAAGTCGTGATAGTAGGAGGACCACGGAATAACCAAGCCAAGGAGTTCGAAATCGAGAGATGGTGGAAATCGTGGTAAGTAGGTAACGTTTCATATTCAGAGTGATATGTAGATAACTGAGGATTTTATCAATGTTCCGATTTCAAAAGGCACAGATGTACATTCCATGAGTGGCCCATTTCCATAACCATTCTTCGCATAGGAGCGGCGTCGTCGTGGTTCAAGTGTTTTGGCACGTAATCCCTATTGGGTTACGAGACGGAAGCCCTTAGACATTAGGTGAAATCTTCTCAATTTTTGCAAACTTATTTTCGTATTACGTATTACTATGCATATTACTAAAACAGTTTCCAGTGGCATAAGTAAAATAAGAATGATTCACTTTAGGTAAGAATCGGAAGGTGACTTAGCTCTTCGGTTTTCATTCGGAACCTAATTAATAAAGACGACTTAGTTACGTACTCCCTTAGATTACTTTTATGCTATTTTACCGGTAGTAAGCACGTTATTCGACTTTAGATTGCATATAGTATTAGATTAGTGGATATTATTTCTTCTCTCTGATAAAATCACTCTTATAAATTTACGTACTTAAACGAATATTACGTCAGCATGTCCACAATCTGGAGCATGCGGTCAATTCGCATTTTAAAAAAAATATTTTTTCGCCTTTTCACGTGTCCGTGATTTCCCCATTTTTCGGGCTGCGTCCGCGTATGTCGTTTAAAAGCACAACAGTTTCGCCAGCTATCCTGCTGGCATCCTCAGGTCTTGGATGGAAAGAAGCTCGTTGTCCCGTCTTATATAGGGAAAATCCGGCGCCTATACCGGGAAATTTCTTGGCCAATCAGGGAACGTCCTCATATTTGCGCGGAATAATTCTTTTCCACGCACTGTGGAGTGGATATCCATCCTCTCTGTTAAATTTTTCCGGCCTTTTAACGATTTCAATGGCCTCTCTGATTATCCTCGGGAAGTATTTTTCTTCTTTCTCTATTATTTTAACGTCGTCCAACAGAATAGAGTGTCCGGGTTCACTCCAGGCGTGCTCAGCGATGGCCGATGCTCTAAACTGTTTGGCCTTGGTTGCTCTCTGATGTTCACTCTTGCGTGTTTTCAGTGCTCTGCATGTTTCACCGATGTACCATTTGCCACAGGAGCATGGCACTTGGTACACGCCTTCTGATATTAACGGTGAAATTTCATCCTTGTGTCCGGGTAAGGTGTCAGCTTTCTTGGTGACGCAGTTGAATCTGGTCACCACATCATGCTTCCTTAAAGCCCTGGCGATTCTTTCCGAAGTCCCTGCGATGAAGGGGATGGTGACGTAAGCCTTCGGTCGTGGTCTGGAGTCTTCCTCTCTGTCAGGAACAGCGGTGGTTTGTCTCTTCTTTTCATCCTTCTCGGCCCTTTTTTGGATCATATGAGCGCGGTATCCATTCCTTTGCAGGGCAGTTGCCAAGTGTTTCTTCTCGTTGGCAATAGAATCGGAGTCACATATTTTATATGCTCGGTTGACAAGTGTATCTACCAGTGAGGTCATCTGACTGGGATGGTGGTGCGATGCAGCATTAAGGTAGCGGTCGGTGTGATTAGGCTTCCTGTATACTCTGTGTCCAAGCCTCCCATTCCCTTTATTTCTCTTCACCATGACGTCCAAGAAGGGCAGTTGATGATGCTTTTCCACTTACATAGTGTAGCTTCTTTCAATTCTTGACCTGAGGACGCCAGCAGGATAGCTGGAGAAACTGTTGTGCTTTTAAACGACATACGCGGACGCAGCCCGAAAAATGTGGAAATCAACTACTCATCGCCGCGGAAACCTGCGAACGAACATTACTTTTCACGAGTGCATTACTCCAAACGACTATCCGCGACATTCGCATTGGAATGCGGTTGTCGCGGATGAATAGGATAGATGATCTAGGGGTGATCTACAAGACAGAATCACATAGAGGTATTGTGAATATCTTCCAAATAACTACAGCATTTTTGCTGATTTCACTTGTGTAATTTCTTGATGAACGTCTATTAGCCTGTCGTTAGAATTTCGATTAAATTTCACGTAGTGGACACGTGTAAGTGTTAAGTGGTATTTGATAAATAAGAATGTTATTAATTCACGTTAAATCCTTTTTAATAATTACTAAGGTACACCCTTTGATTACTTTTTAATTATTCTGCGAGTCGCTATAAGCCTATTACTTGGATTCACATCACATTAAGCATAAGAGGTACGAGATTATTATCTCCCCATAAAATGTCTCATAAATTTGTGTAATCCATGTAACAACAATATCTTTAACAATGCGTTTTTCTAAAATATTTATTATTTAATTCAATTTACTTTCCAAGAGTGTGTCAATTTATAAAAACTATTAATTGATGGTGTGACCTTTTCGCGATTAATAGAATGGTTATATTATCTGTTTATTTCGTCGTAATAACTTACTGACATAACTCTTCTGACATATCTTCTTAAAAATATTTACTGGCATAATTCGTTTAAGTATTAGGTGAACGTCTTAGCCGGTCATTCGAATTTCAATCAAATTTACCAAGGAGATATTAGTTAGAAAACAGAAATATTTTTAAAGTAAGAATAATACCTCGAATTCACCTTGAGTAAGAATCGTAAGGCAAGGTTAACCTTGGAAATCGATTGAAATCCTATTTATCTAATAATTACCATCGTACATCCCAAGAATACTTAATTAATTATTCTTTGAGTCGCTGTCAGCCAGTTCCTCGAATTTAGATTCAATTTAGTATAAGAGACACTTAGGTCTCTCCCCGCTAAAATCGCTTCCTCATAATTTTAGGTAATCCAGACGATTTTACGCCATCAATGATCTTTATAAAGCAATGCGCATTTAGTGTCTTTTATTCACATTTATTGTGTCATTCATTTCGATTTAGTTTCCATTAATACATTTGAAGTCCATAAACAGTCTTTGCATAAGAACGTCTTTGTCGTGACTAAATACGAAATTCATCTCGGGTTACAAGGTGGAAGCTTTTAGGCATTGAGGTTATGATTTTTCCTAATTAAGAGTCGACAAGTTTGAAAAGTTTCCAACCTCAAACATTTCCGAAAAAATGTGTTGCATCTATGATAAATGGGAAACTTGTCAGACGCCCGAATGTTGAAACTAATTTCTGACATAAATAATAACAAACTATGGAAACATTTTTGTTTGATTTGTGTCGAGTGACATTTTCACCTAGAACCCAAAGAGGGGGGGGTTGGCACTTTTCATGGAGAAATGCGAAAAATAAAAATTTATAAAAATGAAATAAATGCCTTCTATACACCTCCAACATTCACTCTAAAACAGAAGATTGTTGTTTTTCGCAATATGTTTTGAAATTTGGGCTCTTTTACTAACATTAACACTTGCGCTGAAGCATCTTTTATGCTCATATGTTGTCTTTCAGGATTTATTCTGGGTTTTATTTTGTTTATTTGATGAAAATAAACAACAATACACACCATGGAAACATTTTTGTTTTATTTGTGTCGAGTGAGATTTTTACATAGAACCCAAAGGGTGGGGTATTGGCACTTTTCCTGGAGAAATGCGAAAAATTAAAATTTCTAAAAATGAATTAAATGCCTTCTATACACCTCAAACATTCACTCTAAAACAGAAGATAGTTGTTTTTCGCAATATTTTTTGAAATTTGGGCTCTTTAACTAACATTAACACTTGCGCGGAAGCACCTTTTATGCTCATATGTTGTCTTTCAGGATTTATTCTGGGTTTTATTTTGTTTATTTGATGAAAATGAACAACAAAACACACCATGGAAACATTTTTGTTAGATTTGTGTCGCGGGAGATTTTCACCTAGAACCCAAAGAGTGGGTTATTGGAACTTTTCCTGGAGAAATGCGAAAAATTAAAATTTCTAAAAATGAATTAAATGCCTTCTATACACCTCAAACATTCACTCTAAAACAGAAGATAGTTGTTTTTCGCAATATTTTTTGAAATTTGGGCTCTTTTACTAACATTAACACTTGCGCGGAAGCATCTTTTATGCTCATATGTTGTCTTTCAGGACTTATTCTGGGTTTTATTTTTTTTATTTGATGAAAATGAACAACAAAACAAACCATGGAAACATTTTTGTTTGATTTGTGTCGAGGGAGATTTTCACCTAGAACACAAAGGGGGGGGATTAGCACTTTTCATGGAGAAGTGCGAAAATTTAAAATTTCTAAAAATGAATTAAATGCCTTCTATACACCTCAAACATTCACTCTAAAACAGAAGATAGTTGCTTTTCGCAATATTTTTTGAAATTTGGGCTCTTTTACTAACATTAACACTTGCGCGGAAGCATTTTTTATGCTCATATGTTGTCTTTCAGGACTTATTCTGGGTTTTATTTTTTTTATTTGATGAAAATGAACAACAAAACAAACCATGGAAACATTTTTGTTTGATATGTGTCGAGGGAGATTTTCACCTAGAACCCAAAGGGGGGGGATTAGCACTTTTCATGGAGAAATGCGAAAAATTAAAATTTCTAAAAATGAAATAAATGCCTTCTATACACCTCAAACATTCACTCTATTATGGAAGATTGTTGTTTTTCGCAATATTTTTGGAAATTTGGGCTCTTTTACTAACATTAACACTTGCGCTGAGGCATCTTTTATGCTCATTTCTTGTCTTTAATGATTTATTCTGGGTTTTATTTTGTTTATTTGATGAAAATGAACAACAATACACAACATGGAAACATTTTTGTTTGATTCGTGTCGAGTGAGATTTTCGTCTAGAAACCAAAGGGTATTGGTACTTTTCATGGAAAAATGTGAAAAATTAAAATTTCTAAAAATGAAATAAATGCCTTCTATACACCTCAAACATTCACTCTATAATGGAAGATTGTTTTTTTTCGCAATATTTTTCGAAATTCGGGCTCTTTTACTAACATTAACACTTGCGCTGAGGTATCTTTTATGCTCATTTCTTGTCTTTAATGATTTATTCTGGGTTTTATTTTGTTTATTTGATGAAAATGAACAACAATACACACCATGGAAACATATTTGTTTGATTCGTGTCGAGTGAGATTTTCACCTAGAACCCAAAGGGGGGGTATTGGCACTTTTCATGGAAAAATGTGAAAAATTAAAATTTCTAAAAATGAAATAAATGCCTTCTATACACCTCAAACATTCACTCTATAATGGAAGATTGTTGTTTTTTCGCAATATTATCAGAAATTTGGTCTCTTTTACTAACATTAACACTTGCGCTGAGGCATGTTTTATGCTCATTTCTTGTCTTTAATGATTTATTCTGGGTTTTATTTTGTTTATTTGATGAAAATGAACAACAATACTCACTAGTGAAACATTTTTGTTTGATTCGTGTCGAGTGAGATTTTCACCTAGAACCCAAAGGGGGGGGTATTGGCACTTTTCATGGAAAAATATGAAAAATTAAAATTTCTAAAAATGAAATAAATGCCTTCTATACACCTCAAACATTCACTCTAAAATGGAAGATTGTTGTTTTTCGCCAAATTTTTGGAAATTTGGGCTCTTTTACTAACATTAACACTTGCGCTGAGGCATCTTTTATGCTCATTTCTTGTCTTTAATGATTTATTCTGGGCTTTATTTTGTTTATTTGATGAAAATGAACAACAATACACACCATGGCAACATTTGTGTTTGATTCGTGTCGAGTGAGATTTTCACCTATAACCCAAAGGGGGAGGTATTGGCACTTTTCATTAAAAAATGTGAAAAATTAAAATTTCTAAAAATGAAATAAATGCCTTCTATACACCTTAAACATTCACTCTAGTATGGAAGATTGTTGTTTTTCGCAATATTTTTGGAAATTTGGGCTCTTTTACTAACATAAACACTTGCGCTGAGGCATCTTTTATGCTCATTTCTTGTCTTTAATGATTTATTCTGGGTTTTATTTTGTTTATTAGATGAAAATGAACAACAATACACCCCATGGAAACATTTTTGTTTGATTCGTGTGGAGTGAGATTTTCACCTAGAACCCAAAGGGGGGGTATTGGCACTTTTCATGGAAAAATGTGAAAAATTAAAATTTCTAAAAATGAAATAAATGCCTTCTATACACCTCAAACATTCACTCTATAATGGAAGATTGTTGTTTTTCGCAATACTTTTGGAAATTTGGGCGTTACTAACATTAACACTTGCGCTGAGGCATCTTTTATGCTCATTTCTTGTCTTTAATGATTTATTCTGGGTTTTATTTTGTTAATTTGATGAAAATGAAATACAATACACACTAGTGAAACATTTTTGTTTGATTCGTGTCGAGTGAGATTTTCACCTAGAAACCAAAGGGGGGGTATTGGCGGTTTTCATTAAAAAATGTGAAAAATTAAAATTTCTAAAAATTATATAAATGCCTTCTATACACCTCAAACATTCACTCTATAATGGAAGATTGTTGTTTTTCGCAATATTTTTGGAAATTTGGGCTCTTTTACTTACATTAACACTTGCGCTGAGGCATCTTTTATGCTCATTTCTTGTCTTCAATAATTTATTCTGGGCTTAATTTTGTTTATTTGATGAAAATGAACAGCAATACACTCCATGGAAACATTTTTGTTTGATTTGTTTCGAGTGAGATTTTCACCTAGAACCCAAAGGGGGGGTATTGGCAGTTTTCATGGAAAAATGTGAAAAATTAAAATTTCTAAAAATGAAATAAATGCCTTCTATACACCTCAAACATTCACTCTAAAATGGAAGATTGTCGTTTTTCGCAATATTTTTGGAAATTTGGGCTCTTTTACTAACATTAACTCTTGCGCTAAGGCATCTTTTATGCTCATTTCTTGTCTTTAATGATTTATTCTGGGTTTTATTTTGTTTATATGAAGAAAATTAACAACAATACACACCATGGAAACATTTTTGTTTGATTCGTGTTGAGTGAGATTTTCACCTAGAACCCAAAGGGGGGGGTATTTCCACTTTTCATGGAAAAATGTGAAAAATTAAAATTTCTAAAAATGAAAGAAATGCCTTCTATACTCCTCAAACATTCACTCTATAATGGAAAATTGTTGTTTTTCGCAATATTTTTGGAAATTTGGGCTCTTTTACTAACATTAACACTTGCGCTGAGGCATCTTTTATGCTCATTTCTTGTCTTTAATGATTTATTCTGGGTTTTATTTTGTTTTTTTGAAGAAAATGAACAACAATACACACCATGGAAACATTTTTGTTTGATTCGGGTCGAGTCAGATTTTCACCTAGAACCCAAAGGGGGGGGGTTTTGGCAATTTTCATGGAAAAATGTGAAAAATTGAAATTTCTAAAAATGAAATAAATGCCTTCTATACACCTCAAAAATTCACTCTATTATGGAAGATTGTTGTTTTTCGCAATATTTTTGGAAATTTGGACTCTTTTACTAACATTAACACTTGCGCTGAGGCATCTTTAATGCTCATTTCTTGTCTTTAATGATTTATTCTGGGTTTTATTTTGTTTATTTGATGAAAATGAACAACAATACTCACTAGTGAAACATTTTTGTTTGATTCGTGTCGAGTGAGATTTTCACCTAGAACCCAAAGGGGGGGTATTGGCAGTTCTCATGGAAAAATTGAAAAATTAAAATTTCTAAAAATGAAATAAATGCCTTCTATACACCTCAAACATTCACTCTACAATGGAAGATTGTTGTTTCTCGCAATATTTTTGGAAATTTGGGCTCTTTTACTAACAATAACACTTGCGCTGAGGCATCTTTTATGCTCATTTCTTGTCTTTAATGATTTATTCTGGGCTTTATTTTGTTTATTTGATGAAAATGAACAGCAATACACACCATGGCAACATTTGTGTTTGATTCCATTCGAGTTAGATTTTCACCTATAACCCAAAGGGGGGGGTATTGGCACTTTTCATGGAAAAATGTGAAAAATTAAAATTTCTAAAAATGAAATAAATGCCTTCTATACACCTCAAACATTCACTCTATAATGGAAGATTGTTGTTTTTCGCAATATTTTTGGAAATTTGGGCTCTTTTACTAACATTAACACTTGCGCTGAGGCATCTTTTATGCTCATTTCTTGTCTTTAATGATTTATTCTGGGTTTTATTTTGTTTATCTGATGAAAATGAACAAAAATACACACCATGGAAACATTTTTGTTTGATTTGTTTCGAGTGAGATTTTCACCTAGAACTCAAAGGGTGGGGTATTGGCACTTTTCATGGAAAAATGTGAAAAAATAAATTTTCTAAAAATGAAATAAATGCCTAATAAACACCTCAAACATTCACTCTAGAACAGAAGATTGTTGTTTTTCGCAAAATTTTTAGAAATTTGGGCTCTTTTATTAACATTAACACTTTCGCTGAAGCAACTTTTATGCTCATTTCTTGTATTTCAAGGTTAATTCTGGGTTTTATTTTTTTTATTTGATGAAAATGAACAATAATACACACCATGGAAACATTTTTGTTTGATTTGTGTCGAGTGAGATTTTCACCTAGAACCCAAAGGGGGGGGGTATTGGCACTTTTCATGGAAAAATGTGAAAAATTAAATTTTCTAAAAATGAAATAAATGCTTTCTTAACACCTCAAACATTCACTCTAAAACAGAAAATTGTTGTTTTTCGCAATATTTTTAGAAATTTGGGCTCTTTTAGTAACATTAACACCTGGGCTGAAGCATCTTTTATGATCATTTATTGTCTTTCAGGATTCATTCTGGGTTTTATTTTATTTATTTGATGAAAATGAACAACAATACACACCTTGGATACATTTTTGTTTGATTTGTGTCGAGTGAGATTTTCACCTAGAACCCAAAGGGTGGTATTGGCAATTTTCATGGAAAAATGTGTTGATTAAATTTTTTTAAAAAGAAATATATGCCTTCTACACACCTTAAACATTCACTCTAAACCAGAAGATTGTTTTTTTTTCGCAATATTTTTAGAAATTTGGTCTCTTTTAGTAACATTAACACTTGCGCTGAAGCAACTTTTATGCTCATTTCTTGTCTTTCAGGATTAATTCTGGGTTTTATTTTGTTTATTTGATGAAAATGAACAACAATACACACCATGGAAACATTTTTGTTTGATTTGTGTCAAGTGAGATTTTCACCTAGAACCCTAAGGGGGGGGTATTGGCACTTTTTATGGAAAAATGTGAAAAATTAAATTTTCTAAAAATGAAATAAATGCTTTCTAAACACCTCAAACATTCACTCTAAAACAGAAAATTGTTGTTTTTCGCAATATTTTTAGAAATTTGGGCTCTTTTAGTAACATTAACACCTGGGCTGAAGCATCTTTTATGATCATTTATTGTCTTTCAGGATTCATTCTGGGTTTTATTTTATTTATTTGATGAAAATGAACAACAATACACACCTTGGATACATTTTTGTTTGATTTGTCTCGAGTGAGATTTTCACCTAGAACCCAAAGGGGGGGGTTTTGGCACTTTCCATGGAAAAATGTGAATAATTAAATTTTTTTAAAAAGTAATATATGCCTTCTAAACACCTAAAACATTCACTCTAAAACAGAAGATTGTTTTTTTTCGCAATATTTTTAGAAATATGGTCACTTTTAGTAACATTAACACTTTCGCTGAAGCAACTTTTATGCTCATTTCTTGTCCTTCAGGATTAATTCTGGGTTTTATTTTGTTTATTTGATGAAAATGAACAACAATACACACCATGGAAACATTTTTGTTTGATTTGTTTCAAGTGAGATTTTCACCTAGAACCCAAATGTGGGGGTATTGGCACTCTTCATGGAAAAATGTGAAAAATAAAATTCTCTAAAAATGACATAAATGCCTTCTAAACACCTCAAACATTCACTCTCAAACAGAAGATTGTTGTTTTTCGCAATATTTTTAGAAATTTGGGCTCTTTTAGTAACATTAACACTTGGGCTGAAGCATCTTTTATGATCATTTATTGTCTTTCAGGATACATTCTGGGTTTTATTTTGTTTATTTGATGAAAATGAACAACAATACACACCTTGGATACATTTTTGTTTGATTTGTGTCGAGTGTGATTTTCACCTAGAACCCAAAGGGGGGGAACTTTTCATGGAAAAATGTGAAAAATTAAATTTTCTAAAAATGAAATAAATGCTTTCTAAACACCTCAAACATTCACTCTAAAACAGAAAATTGTTGTTTTTCGCAATATTTTTAGAAATTTGGGCTCTTTTAGTAACATTAACACCTGGGCTGAAGCATCTTTTATGATCATTTATTGTCTTTCAGGATTCATTCTGGGTTTTATTTTATTTATTTGATGAAAATGAACAACAATACACACCTTGGATACATTTTTGTTTGATATGTGTCGAGTGAGATTTTCACCTAGAACCCAAAGGGGGGGTATTGGCACTTTTCATGGAAAAATGTGTTGATTAAATTTTTTTAAAAAGAAATATATGCCTTCTAAACACCTTAAACATTCACTCTAAACCAGAAGATTGTTTTTTTTCGCAATATTTTTAGAAATTTGGTCTCTTTTAGTAACATTAACACTTGCGCTGAAGCAACTTTTATGCTCATTTCTTGTCTTTCAGGATTAATTCTGGGTTTTATTTTGTTTATTTGATGAAAATGAACAACAATACACACCATGGAAACATTTTTGTTTGATTTGTATCAAGTGAGATTTTCACCTAGAACCCAAAGGGGGGGGTATTAGCACTTTTCATGGAAAAATGTGAAAAATTAAATTTTCTAAAAATGAAATAAATGCCTTATAAACACCTCAAACATTCACTCTAAAACAAAAGATTGTAGTTTTTCGCAATATTTTTAGAAATTTGGGCTCTTTTAGTAACATTAACACTTGGGCTGAAGCATCTTTTATGATCATTTATTGTCTTTCAGGATACATTCTGGGTTTTATTTTGTTTATTTGATGAAAATGAACAACAATACACACCTTGGATACATTTTTGTTTGATTTGTGTCGATTGTGATTTTTACCTAGAACCCAAAGGTGGGGTATTTTTGTCACTTTTCATGGAAAAATGTGAAAAATTAAATTTTCTAAAAATGAAATAAATGCCTTCTAAACACCTCAAACATTCACTCTAAAACAGAAGATTGTCGTTTTTCGCAATATTTTTAGAAATTTGGGCTGTTTTAGTAACATTAACACTTTCGCTGAAGCAACTTTTATGCCCATTTCTTGTATTTCAGGATTAATTCTGGGTTTTATTATGTTTATTTGATGAAAATAAACAACAATATACACCATGGAAACATTTTTGTTTGATTTGTTTCGAGTGAGATTTTCACCTAGAACCCAAAGGGGGGGGTATTGGCACTTTTCATGGAAAAATGTGAAAAATTAAATTTTCTAAAAATGAAATAAATGCCTTATAAACACCTCAAACATTCACTCTAAAACAAAAGATTGTAGTTTTTCGCAATATTTTTAGAAATTTGGGCTCTTTTAGTAACATTAACACTTGGGCTGAAGCATCTTTTATGATCATTTATTGTTTTTCAGGATTCATTCTGGGTTTTATTTTATTTATTTGATGAAAATGAACAACAATACACACCTTGGATACATTTTTGTTTGATTTGTGTCGAGTGAGATTTTCACCTAGAACCCAAAGGGGGGGGTATTGGCACTTTTCATGGAAAAATGTGATTAATTAAATTTTTTTAAAATGAAATATATGCCTTCTTAACACCTTAAACATTCACTCTAAAACAGAAGATTGTTTTTTTTCGCAATATTTTTAGAAATTGGGTCTCTTTTAGTAAGATTAACACTTGCGCTGAAGCAACTTTTATGCTCATTTCTTGTCTTTCAGGATTAATTCTGGGTTTTATTTTGTTTATTTAATGAAAATGAACAACAATACACCCCATGGAAACATTTTTGTTTGATTTGTTTCAAGTGAGATTTTCACCTAGAACCCGAAGGGGGGGTATTAGCACTTTTCATGGAAAAATGTGAAAAATTAAATTTTCTAAAAATGAAATAAATTCCTTATAACACCTCAAACATTCACTCTAAAACAAAAGATTGTAGTTTTTCGCAATATTTTTAGAAATTTGGGCTCTTTTAGTAACATTAACACTTGGGCTGAAGCATCTTTTATGATCATTTATTGTTTTTCGGGATACATTCTGGGTTTTATTTTGTTTATTTGATGAAAATGAACAACAATACACACCTTGGATACATTTTTGTTTGATTTGTGTCGAGTCTGATTTTCACCTAGAACCCAAAGGTGGCGTATTTTTGTCACTTTTCATGGAAAAATGTGAAAAATTAAATTTTGTAAAAATGAAATAAATGCCTTCTAAACACCTCAAACATTCACTCTAAAACAGAAGATTGTTGTTTTTCACAATATTTTTAAAAATTTGGGCTCTTTTAGTAACATTAACACTTTCGCTGAAGCAACTTTTATGCTCATTTCTTGTATTTCAAGGTTAATTCTGGGTTTTATTTTGTTTATTTGATGAAAATGAACAATAATACACACCATGGAAACATTTTTGTTTGATTTGTGCCGAGTGAGGTTTTCACCTAGAACCCAAAGGGGGGGTATTGGCACTTTTCAGTGAAAAATGTGAAAAATTAAATTTTCTAAAAATGAAATAAATGCCTTCTAAACACCTCAAACATTCACTCTAAAACAGAAGATTGTCGTTTTTCGCAATATTTTTAGAAATTTGGGCTCCTTTAGTATCATTAACACTTTCGCTGAACCAACTTTTATGCACATTTCTTGTATTTCAGGATTAATTCTGGGTTTTATTTTGTTTATTTGATGAAAATAAACAACAATATACACCATGGAAACATTTTTGTTTGATTTGTGTCGAGTGAGATTTTCACCTAGAACGCAAAGGGGGGTATTAACACTTTTCATGGAAAAATGTAAAAAATTAAATTTTCTAAAAATGAAATAAATGCCTTCTAAACACCTCAAACATTCACTCTAAAACAGAAGATTGTTGTTTTTCGCAATATTTTTAGAAATTTGGGCTCTTTTAGTAACATTAACACCTGGGCTGAAGACTCTTTTATGATTTCTATTGTCTTTCAGGATTCATTCTGGGTTTTGTTTTGTTTATTTGATGAAAATGAACAACAATACACACCATGGAAACATTTTTGTTTGATTTGTGTCAAGTGAGATTTTCACCTAGAACCCAAAGGGGGGGGTATTGGCACTTTTCATGGAAAAATGTGAAAAATTAAATTTTCTAAAAATGAAATAAATGCTTTCTAAACACCTCAAACATTCACTCTAAAACAGAAAATTGTTGTTTTTCGCAATATTTTTAGAAATTTGGGCTCTTTTAGTAACATTAACACCTGGGCTGAAGCATCTTTTATGATCATTTATTGTCTTTCAGGATTCATTCTGGGTTTTATTTTATTTATTTGATGAAAATGAACAACAATACACACCTTGGATACATTTTTGTTTGATTTGTTTCGAGTGAGATTTTCACCTAGAACCCAAAGGGGGGGGTATTGGCACTTTCCATGGAAAAATGTGATTAATTAAATTTTTTTAAAAAGTAATATATGCCTTCTAAACACCTTAAACATTCACTCTAAAACAGAAGATTGTTTTTTTTCGCAACATTTTTAGAAATATGGTCTCTTTTAGTAACATTAACACTTTCGCTGAAGCAACTTTTATGCTCATTTCTTGTCTTTCAGGATTAATTCTGGGTTTTATTTTGTTTATTTGATGAAAATGAACAAACAATACACACCATGGAAACATTTTTGTTTGATTTGTTTCAAGTGAGATTTTCACCTAGAACCCAAATGTGGGGGTATTGGCACTCTTCATGGAAAAATGTGAAAAATAAAATTCTCTAAAAATGACATAAATGCCTTCTAAACACCTCAAACATTCACTCTCAAACAGAAGATTGTTGTTTTTTCGCAATATTTTTAGAAATTTGGGCTCTTTTAGTAACATTAACACTTGGGCTGAAGCATCTTTTATGCTCATTTCTTGTCCTTCAAGATTAATTCTGGGTTTTATTTTGTTTATTTGATGAAAATGAAACTAAATACACACCATGGAAACATTTTTGTTTGATTTGTGTCGATTGAGATTTTCACCTAGAACCCAAAGGGGGGGGGTATTGGCACTTTTCATGGAAAAATGTGAAAAATTAAATTTTCTAAAAATGAAATAAATGCCTTCTAAACACCTCAAACATTCACTCTAAAACAGAAGATTGTTGTTTTTCGGAATATTTTTAGAAATTTGGCCTCTTTTAGTAACATTAACACTTGCGCTGAAGCAACTTTTATGCTCATTTCTTGTCTTCCAGGATTAATTCTGGGTTTAATTTTTTTTCTTTGATGAAAATGAACAACAATACACACCATGGAAACATTTTTGTTTGATTTGTGTCGAGTGAGATTTTCACCTACAACCCAAAGGGGGTATTGGCACTTTTCATGGAAAAATGGAAAAAATTAATTTTTCTAAAAATGAAATAAATGCCTTCTAAACACCTTAAACATTCACTCTAAAACAGAAGATTGTTGTTTTTCGCAATATTTTTAGAAATTTGGGCTCTTTTAGTAACATTAACACTTTCGCTGAAGCAACTTTTATGCTCATTTCTTGTATTTCAAGGTTAATTCTGGGTTTTATTTTGTTTATTTGATGAAAATGAACAACAATACACACCTTGGATACATTTTTGTTTGATTTGGGTCGAGTGAGATTTTCACCTAGAACCCAAAGGGGGGGGTATTGGCACTTTTCATGGAAAAATGTGAAATATTAAATTTTCCAAAAAATGAAATAAATGCCTTCTAAACACCTCAAACATTCACTCTTAAACCAGAAGATTGTTTTTTTTCGCAATATTTTTAGAAATTTGGTCTCTTTTAGTAACATTAACACTTTCGCTGAAGCAACTTTTATGCTCATTTCTTGTCTTTCAGGATTAATTCTGGGTTTTATTTTGTTTATTTGATGAAAATGAACAGCAATACACACCATGGAAACATTTTTGTTTGATTTGTGTCGAGTGAGATTTTCACCTAGAACCCAAATGGGGGGGGGGTATTGGCACTTTTCATGGAAAAATGTGAAATATTAAATTTTCTAAAAATGAAATAAATGCCTTCTAAACACCTCAAACATTCAGTCTAAAACAGAAGATTGTTGTTTTTCGCAATATTTTTAGAAATTTCGGCTCTTTTAGTAACATTAACACCTGGGCTGAAGCATCTTTTATGATCATTTATTGTCTTTCAGGATACATTCTGGGTTTAATTTTGTTTATTTGATGAAAATGAACAACAATAAACACCTTGGATACATTTTTGTTTGATTTGTGTCGAGTGAGATTTTCACCTAGAACCCAAAGGGTGGGGTATTGGCACTTTTCATGGAAAAATGTGAAAAATTAAATTTTCTAAAAATGAAATAAATGCCTTCTAAACACCTCAAACATTCACTCTAAAACAGAAGATTGATGTTTTTCGCAATATTTTTAGAAATTTGGGCTCTTTTAGTAACATTAACCCTTTCGCTGAAGCAACTTTTATGCTCATTTCTTGTATTTCAAGGTTAATTCTGGGTTTTATTTTGTTTATTTGATGAAAATGAACAACAATAAACACCTTGGATACATTTTTGTTTGATTTGTGTCGAGTGAGATTTTCACCTAGAACCCAAAGGGTGGGGTATTGGCACTTTTCATGGAAAAATGTGAAAAATTAAATTTTCTAAAAATGAAATAAATGCCTTATAAACACCTCAAACATTCACTCTAAAACAGAAGATTGTTGTTTTTCGCAATATTTTTAGAAATTTGGGCTCTTTTAGTAACATTAACCCTTTCGCTGAAGCAACTTTTATGCTCATTTCTTGTATTTCAAGGTTAATTCTGGGTTTTATTTTGTTTATTTGATGAAAATGAACAACAATACACACCATGGAAACGTTTTTGTTTGATTTGTTTCGAGTGAATTTTCACCTAGAACCCAAAGGGTGGGGTATTGGCACTTTTCATGGAAAAATGTGAAAAATTAAATTTTCTAAAAATGAAATAAATGCCTTCTAAACACCTCAAACATTCATCCTTAAACAGAAGATTGTTGTTTTTCGCAATATTTTTAGAAATTTAGGCTCTTTTAGTAACATTAACACCTGGGCTGAAGCATCTTTTATGATCATTAATTGTCTTTCAGGATACATTCTGGGTTTAATTTTGTTTATTTGATGAAAATGAACAACAATAAACACCTTGGATACATTTTTGTTTGATTTGTGTCGAGTGAGATTTTCACCTAGAACCCAAAGGGTGGGGTATTGGCACTTTTCATGGAAAAATGTGAAAAATTAAATTTTCTAAAAATGAAATAAATGCCTTCTAAACACCTTAAACATTCACTCTAAAACAGAAGATTGTTGTTTTTCGCAATATTTTTAGAAATTTGGGCTCTTTTAGTAACATTAACACTTTCGCTGAAGCAACTTTTATGCTAATTTCTTGTCTTTCAGGATTAATTCTGGGTTTAATTTTGTTTATTTGATGAAAATGAACAAAAATACACACCATCGAAACATTTTTGTTTGATATGTGTCGAGTGAGATTTTCACCTAGAACCCAATGGGGGGGGTTTTGGCACTCTTAATGGAAAAATGTGAAAAATAAAATTTTCTAAAAATGACATAAATGCCTTCTAAACACCTCAAACATTCACTCTCAAACAGAAGATTGTTGTTTTTCGCAATATTTTTAGAAATTTTGGCTCTTTTAGTAACATTAACACCTGGGCTGAAGCATCTTTTATGATCATTTATTGTCTTTCAGGATTCATTCTGGGTTTTATTTTGTTTATTTGATGAAAATGAACAACAACACACACCTTGGATACATTATTGTTTGATTTGTGTTGAGTGTGATTTTCACCTAGAACCCAAAGGGGGGGGTATTGGCACTTTTCATGGAAAAATGAGAAAAATTAAATTTTCTAAAAATGAAATAAATGCCTTCTAAACACCTCAAACATTCAGTCTAAAACAGAAGACTGTTGTTTTTCGCAATATTTTTAGAAATTTGGACTCTTTTAGTAACATTAACATTTGCGCTGAAGCAACTTAAATGCTAATTTCTTGCTTTCAGGATTAATTCTGGGTTTAATTTTGTTTATTTGATGAAAATGAACAAAAATACACACCATGGAAACATTTTTGTTTGATTTGTGTCGAGGGGGTTTTACACCTAGAACCCAAAGGGGGGGTATTGGCACTTTTCATGGAAATATGTGAAAAAATAAATTTTCTAAAAATGAAATAAATGCCTTCTAAACACATCAAACATTCACTCTAAAACAGAAGATTGTTGTTTTTCGCAATATTTTTAGAAATTTGGGCTCTTTTAGTAACATTAACACCTGGGCTGAAGCATCTTTTATGATCATTTATTGTCTTTCAGGATTCATTCTGGGTTTTATTTTATTTATTTGATGAAAATGAACAACAATACACACCTTGGATACATTTTTGTTTGATTTGTGTCGAGTGAGATTTTCACCTAGAACCCAAAGGGGGGGGTATTGGCACTTTTCATGGAAAAATGTGAAAAATTAAATTTTCTAAAATTGAAATAAATGCCTTCTAAACACCTCAAACATTCACTCTAAAACAGAAGATTGTTGTTTTTCGCAATATTTTTAGAAATTTGGGCTCTTTTAGTAACATTAACACTTTCTTTGAAGCAACTTTTATGCTCATTTCTTGTCCAACAAGATTAATTCTGGGTTTTATTTTGTTTATTTGATGAAAATGAAACACAATACACACCATGGAAACATTTTTGTTTGATTTGTGTCGAGTGAGATTTTCACCTAGAACCCAAAGGGGGGGTATTGGCACTTTTCATGGAAAAATTAGAAAAATTAAATTTTCTAAAAATGAAATAAATGCCTTCTAAACACCTCAAACATTCACTCTAAAACAGAAGATTGTTGTTTTTCGCAATATTTTTAGAAATTTGGCCTCTTTTAGTAACATTAACACTTGCGCTGAAGCAACTTTTATGCTCATTTCTTGTCTTCCAGGATTAATTCTGGGTTTAATTTTGTTTATTTGATGAAAATGAACAACAATACACACCATGGAAACATTTTTGTTTGATTTGTGTCGAGTGAGATTTTCACCTAGAACCCAAAGGGGGTATTGGCACTTTTCATGGAAAAATGTAAAAAATTAAATTTTCTAAAAATGAAATAAATGCCTTCAAACACCTTAAACATTCACTCTAAAACAGAAGATTGTTGTTTTTCGCAATATTTTTAGAAATTTGGGCTCTTTTAGTAACATTAACACCTGGGCTGATGCATCTTTTAATGATCATTTATTGTCTTTCAGAATTCATTCTGGGTTAAATTTTGTTTATTTGATGAAAATGAACAACAATACACACCTTGGATACATTTTTGTTTGATTTGTGTCGAGTGAGATTTTCACCTGGAACCCAAAGGGGGGGTATTGGCACTTTTCATGGAAAAATGTGAAAAATTAAATTTTCTAAAAATGAATAAATGCCTTCTATACACCTCTAACATTCACTCTAAAACTGAAAATTGTTGTTTTTCGCAATATTTTTAGAAATTTGGGCTCTTTTAGTAACATTAACACCTGGGCTGAAGCATCTTTTATGATCATTTTGTCTTTCAGGATTCATTCTGGGTTTTATTTTGTTTATTTGATGAAAATGAACAACAATACACAACTTGGATACATTTTTTTTGATTTGTGTCGAGTGAGATTTTCACCTAGAACCCAAAGGGGGGGGTATTGGCACTTTTCATGGAAAAATGTGAAAAATTATATTTTCTAAAAATGAAATAAATGTCTTCTAAACACGTCAAACATTAACTCTTAAACAGAAGATTGCTGTTTTTCGCAATATTTTTAGAAATTTGGGCTCTTTTCGTAACATTAACACTCGCGCTGAAGCATCTTTTATGCTCATTTCTTGTCTTTCAGGATTAATTCTGGGTTTTATTTTGTTTATTTGATGAAAATGAACAACAATACATACCATGGAAACATTTTTGTTTGATTTGTGTCGAGTGAGATTTTCACCTAGAACCCAAAGGGGGGGGTATTGGCACTTTTCATGGAAAAATGTGAAAAATTAAATTTTCTAAAAATGAAATAAATGCCTTCTAAACACCTTAAACATTCACTCTAAAACAGAAAATTGTTGTTTTTCGCAATATTTTTAGAAATTTGGGCTCTTTTAGTAACATTAACACCCGGGCTGAAGCATCTTTTATGATCATTTATTGTCTTTAAGGATTCATTCTGTGTTTTATTTTGTTTATTTGATGAAAATGAACAACAATACACACCTTGGATACATTTTTGTTTGATTTGTGTCGAGTGAGATTTTCACTTAGAACCCAAAGGGGGGGGTAATGGCACTTTTCATGGAAATATGTAAAAAATTAAATTTTCTAAAAATGAAATAAATGCCTTCTTAACTACTCAAACATTCACTCTAAAACAGAAGATTGTTGTTTTTCGCAATATTTTTAGAAATTTGGGTTTTTTAATAACATTAACACATGCGCTGAAGCAACTTAAATGCTAATTTCTTGTCTTTCAGGATTAATTCTGGGTTTTATTTTGTTTATTTGATGAAAATGAACAACAATACACACCATGGAAACATTTTTGTTTGATTTGTGTCGAGTGAGATTTTCACCTAGAACCCAAAGGGGGGGGTATTGGCACTTTTCATGGAAAAATGTGAAAAATTAAAATTTCTAAAAATGAAATAAATGCCTTCTAAACACCTTAAACATTCACTCTAAAACAGAAGATTGTTGTTTTTCGCAATATTTTTAGAAATTTGGGCTCTTTTAGTAACATTAAGACCTGGGCTGAAGCATCTTTTATGATCATTTATTGTCCTTCAGGATTCATTCTGGGTTTTATTTTGTTTATTTGATGAAAATGAAAAACAACACACACCTTGGATACATTTTTGTTTGATTTGTGTCGAGTGAGATTTTCACCTAGAACCCAAAGGTGGGGGAATTGGCACTCTTCATGGAAAAATGTGAAAAATAAAATTTTCTAAAAATGACATAAATGCCTTCTAAACACCTCAAACATTCACTCTCAAACAGAAGATTGTTGTTTTTCGCAATATTTTTAGAAATTTTGGCTCTTTTAGTAACATTAACACTTTCTTTGAAGCAACTTTTATGCTCATTTCTTGTCCTTCAAGATTAATTCTGGGTTTTATTTTGTTTATTTGATGAAAATGAAACACAATACACACCATGGAAACATTTTTGTTTGATTTGTGTCGAGTGAGATTTTCACCTAGAACCCAAAGGGGGTATTGGCACTTTTCATGGAAAAATGTGAAAAATTAAATTTTCTAAAAATGAAATAAATGCCTTCTAAACACCTCAAACATTCACTCTAAAACAGAAGATTGTTGTTTTTCGCAATATTTTTAGAAATTTGGCCTCTTTTAGTAACATTAACACCTGGGCTGAAGCATCTTTTATGATCATTTATTGTCTTTCAGGATACATTCTGGGTTTTATTTTGTTTATTTGATGAAAATGAACAACAATAAACACCTTGGATACATTTTTGTTTAATTTGTGTCGAGTGAGATTTTCACCTAGAACCCAAAGGGTGGGGTATTGGCACTTTTCATGGAAAAATGTGAAAAATTAAATTTTCTAAAAATGAAATAAATGCCTTCTAAACACCTCAAACATTCACTCTAAAACAGAAGATTGTTGTTTTTCGCAATATTTTTAGAAATTTGGGCTCTTTTAGTAACATAAACACTTTCGCTGAAGCAACTTTTATGCTCATTTCTTGTATTTCAAGGTTAATTCTGGGTTTTATTTTGTTTATTTGATGAAAATGAACAACAATACACACCATGGAAACATTTTTGTTTGATTTGTTTCGAGTGAGATTTTCACCTAGAACCCAAAGGGTGGGGTATTGGCACTTTTCATGGAAAAATGTGAAAAATTAAATTTTCTAAAAATGAAATAAATGCCTTCTAAACACCTCAAACATTCATCCTAAAACAGAAGATTGTTGTTTTTCGCAATATTTTTAGAAATTTGGGCTCTTTTAGTAACATTAACACCTGGGCTGAAGCATCTTTTATGATCATTAATTGTCTTTCAGGATTCTTTCTGGGTTTTATTTTGTTTATTTGATGAAAATGAACAACAATACACACCTTGGATACATTTTTGTTTGATTTGTGTCGAGTGAGATTTTCACCTAGAACCCAAAGGGGGGGTATTGGCACTTTTCATGGAAATATGTGAAAAATTAAATTTTCTAAAAATGAAATAAATGCCTTCTAAACACCTCAAACATTCACTCTAAAACAGAAGATTGTTGTTTTTCGCAATATTTTTAGAAATTTGGGCTTTTTTAATAACATTAACACTTGCGCTGAAGCAACTTAAATGCTAATTTCTTGTCTTTCAGGATTAATTCTGGGTTTTATTTTGTTTATTTGATGAAAATGAACAACAATACACACCATGGAAACATTTTTGTTTGATTTGTGTCGAGTGAGATTTTCACCTAGAACCCAAAGGGGGGGGTATTGGCACTTTTCATGGAAAAATGTGAAAAATTAAAATTTCTAAAAATGAAATAAATGCCTTCTAAACACCTTAAACATTCACTCTAAAACAGAAGATTGTTGTTTTTCGCAATATTTTTAGAAATTTGGGCTCTTTTAGTAACATTAAGACCTGGGCTGAAGCATCTTTTATGATCATTTATTGTCCTTCAGGATTCATTCTGGGTTTTATTTTGTTTATTTGATGAAAATGAAAAACAACACACACCTTGGATACATTTTTGTTTGATTTGTGTCGAGTGAGATTTTCACCTAGAACCCAAAGGTGGGGGAATTGGCACTCTTCATGGAAAAATGTGAAAAATAAAATTTTCTAAAAATGACATAAATGCCTTCTAAACACCTCAAACATTCACTCTCAAACAGAAGATTGTTGTTTTTCGCAATATTTTTAGAAATTTTGGCTCTTTTAGTAACATTAACACTTTCTTTGAAGCAACTTTTATGCTCATTTCTTGTCCTTCAAGATTAATTCTGGGTTTTATTTTGTTTATTTGATGAAAATGAAACACAATACACACCATGGAAACATTTTTGTTTGATTTGTGTCGAGTGAGATTTTCACCTAGAACCCAAAGGGGGTATTGGCACTTTTCATGGAAAAATGTGAAAAATTAAATTTTCTAAAAATGAAATAAATGCCTTCTAAACACCTCAAACATTCACTCTAAAACAGAAGATTGTTGTTTTTCGCAATATTTTTAGAAATTTGGCCTCTTTTAGTAACATTAACACCTGGGCTGAAGCATCTTTTATGATCATTTATTGTCTTTCAGGATACATTCTGGGTTTTATTTTGTTTATTTGATGAAAATGAACAACAATAAACACCTTGGATACATTTTTGTTTAATTTGTGTCGAGTGAGATTTTCACCTAGAACCCAAAGGGTGGGGTATTGGCACTTTTCATGGAAAAATGTGAAAAATTAAATTTTCTAAAAATGAAATAAATGCCTTCTAAACACCTCAAACATTCACTCTAAAACAGAAGATTGTTGTTTTTCGCAATATTTTTAGAAATTTGGGCTCTTTTAGTAACATAAACACTTTCGCTGAAGCAACTTTTATGCTCATTTCTTGTATTTCAAGGTTAATTCTGGGTTTTATTTTGTTTATTTGATGAAAATGAACAACAATACACACCATGGAAACATTTTTGTTTGATTTGTTTCGAGTGAGATTTTCACCTAGAACCCAAAGGGTGGGGTATTGGCACTTTTCATGGAAAAATGTGAAAAATTAAATTTTCTAAAAATGAAATAAATGCCTTCTAAACACCTCAAACATTCATCCTAAAACAGAAGATTGTTGTTTTTCGCAATATTTTTAGAAATTTGGGCTCTTTTAGTAACATTAACACCTGGGCTGAAGCATCTTTTATGATCATTAATTGTCTTTCAGGATTCTTTCTGGGTTTTATTTTGTTTATTTGATGAAAATGAACAACAATACACACCTTGGATACATTTTTGTTTGATTTGTGTCGAGTGAGATTTTCACCTAGAACCCAAAGGGGGGGTATTGGCACTTTTCATGGAAATATGTGAAAAATTAAATTTTCTAAAAATGAAATAAATGCCTTCTAAACACCTCAAACATTCACTCTAAAACAGAAGATTGTTGTTTTTCGCAATATTTTTAGAAATTTGGGCTTTTTTAATAACATTAACACTTGCGCTGAAGCAACTTAAATGCTAATTTCTTGTCTTTCAGGATTAATTCTGGGTTTTATTTTTTTATTTGATGAAAATGAACAACAATACACACCATGGAAACATTTGTGTTTGATTTGTGTCGAGTGAGATTTTCACCTAGAACCCAAAGGGGGGGGTATTGGCACTTTTCATGGAAAAATGTGAAAAATTAAATTTTCTAAAAATGAAATAAATGCCTTCTAAACACCTTAAATATTCACTCTAAAACAGAAGATTGTTGTTTTTCGCAATATTTTTAGAAATTTGGGCTCTTTTAGTAACATTAACACTTTCGCTGAAGCAACTTTTATGCTCATTTCTTGTATTTCAAGGTTAATTCTGGGTTTTATTTTGTTTATTTGATGAAAATGAACAACAACACACACCTTGGATACATTTTTGTTTGATTTGTGTCGAGTGAGATTTTCACCTAGAACCCAAAGGTGGGGGTATTGGCACTCTTAATGGAAAAATGTGAAAAATAAAATTTTCTAAAAATGACATAAATGCCTTCTAAACACCTCAAACATTCACTCTCAAACAGAAGATTGTTGTTTTTCGCAATATTTTTAGAAATTTGGGCTCTTTTAGTAACATAAACACCTGGGCTGAAGCATCTTTTATGATCATTTATTGTCTTTCAGGATTCATTCTGGGTTTTATTTTGTTTATTTGATGAAAATGAACAACAACACACACCTTGGATACATTATTGTTTGATTTGTGTTGAGTGAGATTTTCACCTAGAACCCAAAGGGGGGGGTATTGGCACTTTTCATGGAAAAATGTGAAAAATTAAATTTTCTAAAAAGGAAATAAATGCCTTCTAAACACCTCAAACATTCAGTCTAAAACAGAAGACTGTTGTTTTTCGCAATTTTTTTATAAATTTGGACTCTTTTCGTAACATTAACATTTGCGCTGAAGCAACTTAAATGCTAATTTCTTGTCTTTCAGGATTAATTCTGGGTTTAATTTTGTTTATTTGATGAAAATGAACAAAAATACACACCATGGAAACATTTTTGTTTGATTTGTGTCGAGTGAGATTTTCACCTAGAACCCAAAGGGGGGGGTATTGGCACTTTTCATGGAAAAATGTGAAAAATTAAATTTTCTAAAAATGAAATAAATGCCTTCTAAACACCTCAAACATTCACTCTAAAACAGAAGATTGTTGTTTTTCGCAATATTTTTAGAAATTTGGGCTCTTTTAGTAACATTAACACCTGGGCTGAAGCATCTTTTATGATCATTTATTGTCCTTCAGGATTCATTCTGGGTTTTATTTTATTTATTTGATGAAAATGAACAACAATACACACCTTGGATACATTTTTGTTTGATTTGTGTCGAGTGAGATTTTCACCTAGAACCCAAAGGGGGGGGTATTGGCACTTTTCATGGAAAAATGTGAAAAATTAAATTTTCTAAAAATGAAATAAATGCCTTATAAACACCTCAAACATTCACTCTCAAACAGAAGATTGTTGTTTTTCGCAATATTTTTAGAAATTTGGGCTCTTTTAGTAACATTAACACTTTCGCTGAAGCAACTTTTATGCTCATTTCTTGTATTTCAAGGTTAATTCTGGGTTTTATTTTGTTTATTTGATGAAAATGAACAACAATACACACCTTGGATACATTTTTGTTTGATTTGTGTCGAGTGAGATTTTCACCTAGAACCCAAAGGGGGGGGTATTGGCACTTTTCATGGAAAAATGTGAAATATTAAATTTTCTAAAAATGAAATAAATGCCTTCTAAACACCTCAAACATTCAGTCTAAAACAGAAGATTGTTGTTTTTCGCAATATTTTTAGAAATTTGGGCTCTTTTAGTAACATTAACACCTGGGCTGAAGCATCTTTTATGATCATTTATTGTCTTTCAGGATACATTCTGGGTTTTATTCTGTTTATTTGATGAAAATGAATAACAATAAACACCTTGGATACATTTTTGTTTGATTTGTGTCGAGTGAGATTTTCACCTAGAATCCAAAGGGGGGGGTATTGGCACTTTTCATGGAAAAATGTGAAAAATTAAATTTTCTAAAAATGAAATAAATGCCTTATAAACACCTCAAACATTCACTCTAAAACAGAAGATTGTTGTTTTTCGCAATATTTTTAGAAATTTGGGCTCTTTTAGTAACATTAACACTTTCGCTGAAGCAACTTTTATGCTCATTTCTTGTATTTCAAGGTTAATTCTGGGTTTTATTTTGTTTATTTGATGAAAATGAACAACAATACACACCATGGAAACATTTTTGTTTGATTTGTTTCGAGTGAGATTTTCACCTAGAACCCAAAGGGTGGGGTATTGGCTCTTTTCATGGAAAAATGTGAAAAATTAAATTTTCTAAAAATGAAATAAATGCCTTCTAAACACCTCAAACATTCACTCTAAAACAGAAGATTGTTGTTTTTCGCAATATTTTTAGAAATTTGGGCTCTTTTAGTAACATTAACACCTGGGCTGAAGCATCTTTTATGATTATTTATTGTCTTTCAGGAATTATTCTGGGTTTTATTTTGTTTATTTGATGAAAATGAACAACAATACACACCTTGGATACATTTTTGTTTGATTTGTGTCGAGTGAGATTTTCACCTAGAACCCAAAGGGGGGGTATTGGCACTTTTCATGGAAATATGTGAAAAATTAAATTTTCTAAAAATGAAATAAATGCCTTCTAAACACCTCAAACATTCACTCTAAAACAGAAGATTGTTGTTTTTCGCAATATTTTTAGAAATTTGGGCTTTTTTAATAACATTAACACTTGCGCTGAAGCAACTTAAATGCTAATTTCTTGTCTTTCAGGATTAATTCTGGGTTTTATTTTTTTATTTGATGAAAATGAACAACAATACACACCATGGAAACATTTGTGTTTGATTTGTGTCGAGTGAGATTTTCACCTAGAACCCAAAGGGGGGGGTATTGGCACTTTTCATGGAAAAATGTGAAAAATTAAATTTTCTAAAAATGAAATAAATGCCTTCTAAACACCTTTAATATTCACTCTAAAACAGAAGATTTTTGTTTTTCGCAATATTTTTAGAAATTTGGGCTCTTTTAGTAACATTAACACTTTCGCTGAAGCAACTTTTATGCTCATTTCTGGTATTTCAAGGTTAATTCTGGGTTTTATTTTGTTTATTTGATGAAAATGAACAACAACACACACCTTGGATACATTTTTGTTTGATTTGTGTCGAGTGAGATTTTCACCTAGAACCCAAAGGTGGGGGTATTGGCACTCTTAATGGAAAAATGTGAAAAATAAAATTTTCTAAAAATGACATAAATGCCTTCTAAACACCTCAAACATTCACTCTCAAACAGAAGATTGTTGTTTTTCGCAATATTTTTAGAAATTTGGGCTCTTTTAGTAACATAAACACCTGGGCTGAAGCATCTTTTATGATCATTTATTGTCTTTCAGGATTCATTCTGGGTTTTATTTTGTTTATTTGATGAAAATGAACACCAACACACACCTTGGATACATTATTGTTTGATTTGTGTTGAGTGAGATTTTCACCTAGAACCCAAAGGGGGGGGTATTGGCACTTTTCATGGAAAAATGTGAAAAATTAAATTTTCTAAAAAGGAAATAAATGCCTTCTAAACACCTCAAACATTCAGTCTAAAACAGAAGACTGTTGTTTTTCGCAATTTTTTTAGAAATTTGGACTCTTTTAGTAACATTAACATTTGCGCTGAAGCAACTTAAATGCTAATTTCTTGTCTTTCAGGATTAATTCTGGGTTTAATTTTGTTTATTTGATGAAAATGAACAAAAATACACACCATGGAAACATTTTTGTTTGATTTGTGTCGAGTGAGATTTTCACCTAGAACCCAAAGGGGGGGGTATTGGCACTTTTCATGGAAAAATGTGAAAAATTAAATTTTCTAAAAATGAAATAAATGCCTTCTAAACACCTCAAACATTCACTCTAAAACAGAAGATTGTTGTTTTTCGCAATATTTTTAGAAATTTGGGCTCTTTTAGTAACATTAACACCTGGGCTGAAGCATCTTTTATGATCATTTATTGTCCTTCAGGATTCATTCTGGGTTTTATTTTATTTATTTGATGAAAATGAACAACAATACACACCTTGGATACATTTTTGTTTGATTTGTGTCGAGTGAGATTTTCACCTAGAACCCAAAGGGGGGGGTATTGGCACTTTTCATGGAAAAATGTGAAATATTAAATTTTCTAAAAATGAAATAAATGCCTTCTAAACACCTCAAACATTCAGTCTAAAACAGAAGATTGTTGTTTTTCGCAATATTTTTAGAAATTTGGGCTCTTTTAGTAACATTAACACCTGGGCTGAAGCATCTTTTATGATCATTTATTGTCTTTCAGGATACATTCTGGGTTTTATTCTGTTTATTTGATGAAAATGAATAACAATAAACACCTTGGATACATTTTTGTTTGATTTGTGTCGAGTGAGATTTTCACCTAGAATCCAAAGGGGGGGGTATTGGCACTTTTCATGGAAAAATGTGAAAAATTAAATTTTCTAAAAATGAAATAAATGCCTTATAAACACCTCAAACATTCACTCTAAAATAGAAGATTGTTGTTTTTCGCAATATTTTTAGAAATTTGGGCTTTTTTAGTAACATTAACACCTGGGCTGAAGCATCTTTTATGATCATTTATTGTCTTTCAGGATACATTCTGGGTTTTATTCTGTTTATTTGATGAAAATGAATAACAATAAACACCTTGGATACATTTTTGTTTGATTTGTGTCGAGTGAGATTTTCACCTAGAATCCAAAGGGGGGGGTATTGGCACTTTTCATGGAAAAATGTGAAAAATTAAATTTTCTAAAAATGAAATAAATGCCTTATAAACACCTCAAACATTCACTCTAAAACAGAAGATTGTTGTTTTTCGCAATATTTTTAGAAATTTGGGCTCTTTTAGTAACATTAACACTTTCGCTGAAGCAACTTTTATGCTCATTTCTTGTATTTCAAGGTTAATTCTGGGTTTTATTTTGTTTATTTGATGAAAATGAACAACAATACACACCATGGAAACATTTTTGTTTGATTTGTTTCGAGTGAGATTTTCACCTAGAACCCAAAGGGTGGGGTATTGGCTCTTTTCATGGAAAAATGTGAAAAATTAAATTTTCTAAAAATGAAATAAATGCCTTCTAAACACCTCAAACATTCACTCTAAAACAGAAGATTGTTGTTTTTCGCAATATTTTTAGAAATTTGGGCTCTTTTAGTAACATTAACACCTGGGCTGAAGCATCTTTTATGATTATTTATTGTCTTTCAGGAATTATTCTGGGTTTTATTTTGTTTATTTGATGAAAATGAACAACAATACACACCTTGGATACATTTTTGTTTGATTTGTGTCGAGTGAGATTTTCACCTAGAACCCAAAGGGGGGGGTATTGGCACTTTTCATGGAAATATGTGAAAAATTAAATTTTCTAAAAATGAAATAAATGCCTTCTAAACACCTCAAACATTCACTCTAAAACAGAAGATTGTTGTTTTTCGCAATATTTTTAGAAATTTGGGCTTTTTTAATAACATTAACACTTGCGCTGAAGCAACTTAAATGCTAATTTCTTGTCTTTCAGGATTAATTCTGGGTTTTATTTTTTTATTTGATGAAAATGAACAACAATACACACCATGGAAACATTTGTGTTTGATTTGTGTCGAGTGAGATTTTCACCTAGAACCCAAAGGGGGGGGTATTGGCACTTTTCATGGAAAAATGTGAAAAATTAAATTTTCTAAAAATGAAATAAATGCCTTCTAAACACCTTTAATATTCACTCTAAAACAGAAGATTGTTGTTTTTCGCAATATTTTTAGAAATTTGGGCTCTTTTAGTAACATTAACACTTTCGCTGAAGCAACTTTTATGCTCATTTCTGGTATTTCAAGGTTAATTCTGGGTTTTATTTTGTTTATTTGATGAAAATGAACAACAACACACACCTTGGATACATTTTTGTTTGATTTGTGTCGAGTGAGATTTTCACCTAGAACCCAAAGGTGGGGGTATTGGCACTCTTAATGGAAAAATGTGAAAAATAAAATTTTCTAAAAATGACATAAATGCCTTCTAAACACCTCAAACATTCACTCTCAAACAGAAGATTGTTGTTTTTCGCAATATTTTTAGAAATTTGGGCTCTTTTAGTAACATAAACACCTGGGCTGAAGCATCTTTTATGATCATTTATTGTCTTTCAGGATTCATTCTGGGTTTTATTTTGTTTATTTGATGAAAATGAACACCAACACACACCTTGGATACATTATTGTTTGATTTGTGTTGAGTGAGATTTTCACCTAGAACCCAAAGGGGGGGGTATTGGCACTTTTCATGGAAAAATGTGAAAAATTAAATTTTCTAAAAAGGAAATAAATGCCTTCTAAACACCTCAAACATTCAGTCTAAAACAGAAGACTGTTGTTTTTCGCAATTTTTTTAGAAATTTGGACTCTTTTAGTAACATTAACATTTGCGCTGAAGCAACTTAAATGCTAATTTCTTGTCTTTCAGGATTAATTCTGGGTTTAATTTTGTTTATTTGATGAAAATGAACAAAAATACACACCATGGAAACATTTTTGTTTGATTTGTGTCGAGTGAGATTTTCACCTAGAACCCAAAGGGGGGGGTATTGGCACTTTTCATGGAAAAATGTGAAAAATTAAATTTTCTAAAAATGAAATAAATGCCTTCTAAACACCTCAAACATTCACTCTAAAACAGAAGATTGTTGTTTTTCGCAATATTTTTAGAAATTTGGGCTCTTTTAGTAACATTAACACCTGGGCTGAAGCATCTTTTATGATCATTTATTGTCCTTCAGGATTCATTCTGGGTTTTATTTTATTTATTTGATGAAAATGAACAACAATACACACCTTGGATACATTTTTGTTTGATTTGTGTCGAGTGAGATTTTCACCTAGAACCCAAAGGGGGGGGTATTGGCACTTTTCATGGAAAAATGTGAAAAATTAAATTTTCTAAAAATGAAATAAATGCTTTATAAACACCTCAAACATTCACTCTCAAACAGAAGATTGTTGTTTTTCGCAATATTTTTAGAAATTTGGGCTCTTTTAGTAACATTAACACTTTCGCTGAAGCAACTTTTATGCTCATTTCTTGTATTTCAAGGTTAATTCTGGGTTTTATTTTGTTTATTTGATGAAAATGAACAACAATACACACCTTGGATACATTTTTGTTTGATTTGTGTCGAGTGAGATTTTCACCTAGAACCCAAAGGGGGGGGTATTGGCACTTTTCATGGAAAAATGTGAAATATTAAATTTTCTAAAAATGAAATAAATGCCTTCTAAACACCTCAAACATTCAGTCTAAAACAGAAGATTGTTGTTTTTCGCAATATTTTTAGAAATTTGGGCTCTTTTAGTAACATTAACACCTGGGCTGAAGCATCTTTTATGATCATTTATTGTCTTTCAGGATACATTCTGGGTTTTATTCTGTTTATTTGATGAAAATGAATAACAATAAACACCTTGGATACATTTTTGTTTGATTTGTGTCGAGTGAGATTTTCACCTAGAATCCAAAGGGGGGGGTATTGGCACTTTTCATGGAAAAATGTGAAAAATTAAATTTTCTAAAAATGAAATAAATGCCTTATAAACACCTCAAACATTCACTCTAAAATAGAAGATTGTTGTTTTTCGCAATATTTTTAGAAATTTGGGCTTTTTTAATAACATTAACACTTGCGCTGAAGCAACTTAAATGCTAATTTCTTGTCTTTCAGGATTAATTATGGGTTTTATTTTTTTATTTGATGAAAATGAACAACAATACACACCATGGAAACATTTTTGTTTGATTTGTGTCGAGTGAGATTTTCACCTAGAACCCAAAGGGGGGGGTATTGGCACTTTTCATGGAAAAATGTGAAAAATTAAATTTTCTAAAAATGAAATAAATGCCTTCTAAACACCTTAAACATTCACTCTAAAACAGAAGATTGTTGTTTTTCGCAATATTTTTAGAAATTTGGGCTCTTTTAGTAACATTAACACTTTCGCTGAAGCAACTTTTATGCTCATTTCTTGAATTTCAAGGTTAATTCTGGGTTTTATTTTGTTTATTTGATGAAAATGAACAACAACACACACCTTGGATACATTTTTGTTTGATTTGTGTCGAGTGAGATTTTCACCTAGAACCCAAAGGTTGGGGTATTGGCACTCTTCATGGAAAAATGTGAAAAATAAAATTTTCTAAAAATGACATAAATGCCTTCTAAACACCTCAAACATTCACTCTCAAACAGAAAATTGTTGTTTTTCGCAATATTTTTAGAAATTTGGGCTCTTTTAGTAACATTAACACCTGGGCTGAAGCATCTTTTATGATCATTTATTGTCTTTCAGGATTCATTCTGGGTTTTATTTTGTTTATTTGATGAAAATGAACAACAACACACACCTTGGATACATTATTGTTTGATTTGTGTTGAGTGAGATTTTCACCTAGAACCCAAAGGGGGGGGTATTGGCACTTTTCATGGAAAAATGTGAAAAATTAAATTTTCTAAAAATGAAATAAATGCCTTCTAAACACCTTAAACATTCACTCTAAAACAGAAGATTGTTGTTTTTCGCAATATTTTTAGAAATTTGGGCTCTTTTAGTAACATTAACACCTGGGCTGAAGCATCTTTTATGATCATTTATTGTCCTTCAGGATTCATTCTGGGTTTTATTTTGTTTATTTGATGAAAATGAAAAACAACACACACCTTGGATACATTTTTGTTTGATTTGTGTCGAGTGAGATTTTCACCTAGTACCCAAAGGGGGTGGTATTGGCACTTTTCATGGAAAAATGTGAAAAATTAAATTTTCTAAAAATGAAATAAATGCCTTCTAAACACCTCAAACATTCACTCTAAAACAGAAGATTGTTGTTTTTCGCAATATTTTTAGAAATTTGGGCTCTTTTAGTAACATTAACACCTGGGCTGAAGCATCTTTTATGATCATTTATTGTTTTTCAGGATTCATTCTGGGTTTTATTTTATTTATTTGATGAAAATGAACAACAATACACACCTTGGATACATTTTTGTTTGATTTGTGTCGAGTGAGATTTTCACCTAGAACCCAAAGGGGGGGGTATTGGCACTTTTCATGGAAAAATGTGAAAAATTAAATTTTCAAAAACGAAAAAAATGCCTTCTAAACACCTTAAACATTCACTCTAAAACAGAAGATTGTGTTTTATCGCAATATTTTTAGAAATTTGGCCTCTTTTAGTAACATTAACACTTGCGCTGAAGCATCTTTTATGCTCATTTCTTGTCTTTCAGGATTAATTCTGGGTTTTATTTTGTTTATTTGATGAAAATGAGCAACAATACACACCATGGAAAAATTTTTGTTTGATTTGTATCAAGTGAGATTTTCACCTAGAACCCAAAGGGGGGGGTATTGGCACTTTTCATGGAAAAATGTGAAAAATTAAATTTTCTAAAAATGAAATAAATGCCTTATAAACACCTCAAACATTCACTCTAGAACAGAAGATTGTTGTTTTTCGCAATATTTTTAGAAATTTGGGCTCTTTTAGTAACATTAACACCTGGGCTGAAGCATCTTTTAATGATCATTTATTGTCTTTCAGGATTCATTCTGGGTTAAATTTAGTTTATTTGATGAAAATGAACAACAATACACACCATGGAAACATTTTTGTTTGATTTGTGTCGAGTGAGATTTTCACCTAGAACCCAAAGGGGGGGGTATTGGCACTTTTCATGGAAAAATGTGAAAAATTAAATTTTCTAAAAATGAAATAAATGCCTTCTAAACACCTTAAACATTCACTCTAAAACAGAAGATTGTTGTTTTTCGCAATATTTTTAGAAATTTTGGCTCTTTTAGTAACATTAACACTTTCGCTGAAGCAACTTTTATGCTCATTTCTTGTATTTCAAGGTTAATTCTGGGTTTTATTTTGTTTATTTGATGAAAATGAACAACAACACACACCTTGGATGCATTTTTGTTTGATTTGTGTCGAGTGAGATTTTCACCTAGAACCCAAAGGTGGGGGTATTGGCACTCTTAATGGAAAAATGTGAAAAATAAAATTTTCTAAAAATGACATAAATGCCTTCTAAACACCTCAAACATTCACTCTCAAACAGAAGATTGTTGTTTTTCGCAATATTTTTAGAAATTTGGGCTCTTTTAGTAACATTAACACCTGGGCTGAAGCATCTTTTATGATAATTTATTGTCTTTCAGGATTCATTCTGGGTTTTATTTTGTTTATTTGATGAAAATGAACAACAACACACACCTTGGATACATTATTGTTTGATTTGTGTTGAGTGAGATTTTCACCTAGAACCCAAAGGGGGGGTATTGGCACTTTTCATGGAAAAATGTGAAAAATTAAATTTTCTAAAAATGAAATAAATGCCTTCTAAACACCTCAAACATTCAGTCTAAAACAGAAGACTGTTGTTTTTCGCAATATTTTTAGAAATTTGGACTCTTTTAGTAACATTAACATTTGCGCTGAAGCAACTTAAATGCTAATTTCTTGTCTTTCAGGATTAATTCTGGGTTTAATTTTGTTTATTTGATGAAAATGAACAAAAATACACACCATGGAAACATTTTTGTTTGATTTGTGTCGAGTGAGATTTTCACCTAGTACCCAAAGGGGGGGGTATTGGCACTTTTCATGGAAAAATGTGAAAAATTAAATTTTCTAAAAATGAAATAAATGCCTTCTAAACACCTTAAACATTCACTCTAAAACAGAAGATTGTTGTTTTTCGCAATATTTTTAGAAATTCGGGCTCTTTTAGTAACATTAACACTTTCGCTGAAGCAACTTTTATGCTCATTTCTTGTATTTCAAGGTTAATTCTGGGTTTTATTTTGTTTATTTGATGAAAATGAACAACAACACACACCTTGGATACATTTTTGTTTGATTTGTGTCGAGTGAGATTTTCACCTAGAACCCAAAGGTTGGGGTATTGGCACTCTTCATGGAAAAATGTGAAAAATAAAATTTTCTAAAAATGACATAAATGCCTTCTAAACACCTCAAACATTCACTCTCAAACAGAAGATTGTTGTTTTTCGCAATATTTTTAGAAATTTGGGCTCTTTTAGTAACATTAACACCTGGGCTGAAGCATCTTTTATGATCATTTATTGTCTTTCAGGATTCATTCTGGGTTTTATTTTGTTTATTTGATGAAAATGAACAACAACACACACCTTGGATACATTATTGTTTGATTTGTGTTGAGTGAGATTTTCACCTAGAACCCAAAGGGGGGGGTATTGGCACTTTTCATGGAAAAATGTGAAAAATTAAATTTTCTAAAAATGAAATAAATGCCTTCTAAACACCTCAAACATTCAGTCTAAAACAGAAGACTGTTGTTTTTCGCAATATTTTTAGAAATTTGGACTCTTTTAGTAACATAAACACTTTCGCTGAAGCAACTTTTATGCTCATTTCTTGTATTTCAAGGTTAATTCTGGGTTTTATTTTGTTTATTTGATGAAAATGAACAACAATACACACCATGGAAACATTTTTGTTTGATTTGTTTCGAGTGAGATTTTCACCTAGAACCCAAAGGGTGGGGTATTGGCACTTTTCATGGAAAAATGTGAAAAATTAAATTTTCTAAAAATGAAATAAATGCCTTCTAAACACCTCAAACATTCATCCTAAAACAGAAGATTGTTGTTTTTCGCAATATTTTTAGAAATTTGGGCTCTTTTAGTAACATTAACACCCGGGCTGAAGCATCTTTTATGATCATTAATTGTCTTTCAGGATTCATTCTGGGTTTTATTTTGTTTATTTGATGAAAATGAACAACAATACACACCTTGGATACATTTTTGTTTGATTTGTGTCGAGTGAGATTTTCACCTAGAACCCAAAGGGGGGGGTATTGGCACTTTTCATGGAAATATGTGAAAAATTAAATTTTCTAAAAATGAAATAAATGCCTTCTAAGCACCTCAAACATTCACTCTAAAACAGAAGATTGTTGTTTTTCGCAATATTTTTAGAAATTTGGGCTTTTTTAATAACATTAACACTTGCGCTGAAGCAACTTAAATGCTAATTTCTTGTCTTTCAGGATTAATTCTGGGTTTTATTTTTTTATTTGATGAAAATGAACAACAATACACACCATGGAAACATTTGTGTTTGATTTGTGTCGAGTGAGATTTTCACCTAGAACCCAAAGGGGGGGGTATTGGCACTTTTCATGGAAAAATGTGAAAAATTAAATTTTCTAAAAATGAAATAAATGCCTTCTAAACACCTTAAATATTCACTCTAAAACAGAAGATTGTTGTTTTTCGCAATATTTTTAGAAATTTGGGCTCTTTTAGTAACATTAACACTTTCGCTGAAGCAACTTTTATGCTCATTTCTTGTATTTCAAGGTTAATTCTGGGTTTTATTTTGTTTATTTGATGAAAATGAACAACAACACACACCTTGGATACATTTTTGTTTGATTTGTGTCGAGTGAGATTTTCACCTAGAACCCAAAGGTGGGGGTATTGGCACTCTTAATGGAAAAATGTGAAAAATAAAATTTTCTAAAAACGACATAAATGCCTTCTAAACACCTCAAACATTCACTCTCAAACAGAAGATTGTTGTTTTTCGCAATATTTTTAGAAATTTGGGCTCTTTTAGTAACATAAACACCTGGGCTGAAGCATCTTTTATGATCATTTATTGTCTTTCAGGATTCATTCTGGGTTTTATTTTGTTTATTTGATGAAAATGAACAACAACACACACCTTGGATACATTATTGTTTGATTTGTGTTGAGTGAGATTTTCACCTAGAACCCAAAGGGGGGGTATTGGCACTTTTCATGGAAAAATGTGAAAAATTAAATTTTCTAAAAAGGAAATAAATGCCTTCTAAACACCTCAAACATTCAGTCTAAAACGGAAGACTGTTGTTTTTCGCAATTTTTTTAGAAATTTGGACTCTTTTAGTAACATTAACATTTGCGCTGAAGCAACTTAAATGCTAATTTCTTGTCTTTCAGGATTAATTCTGGGTTTAATTTTGTTTATTTGATGAAAATGAACAAAAATACACACCATGGAAACATTTTTGTTTGATTTGTGTCGAGTGAGATTTTCACCTAGAACCCAAAGGGGGGGGTATTGGCACTTTTCATGGAAAAATGTGAAAAATTAAATTTTCTAAAAATGAAATAAATGCCTTCTAAACACCTCAAACATTCACTCTAAAACAGAAGATTGTTGTTTTTCGCAATATTTTTAGAAATTTGGGCTCTTTTAGTAACATTAACACCTGGGCTGAAGCATCTTTTATGATCATTTATTGTCCTTCAGGATTCATTCTGGGTTTTATTTTATTTATTTGATGAAAATGAACAACAATACACACCTTGGATACATTTTTGTTTGATTTGTGTCGAGTGAGATTTTCACCTAGAACCCAAAGGGGGGGGTATTGGCACTTTTAATGGAAAAATGTGAAATATTAAATTTTCTAAAAATGAAATAAATGCCTTCTAAACACCTCAAACATTCAGTCTAAAACAGAAGATTGTTGTTTTTCGCAATATTTTTAGAAATTTGGGCTCTTTTAGTAACATTAACACCTGGGCTGAAGCATCTTTTATGATCATTTATTGTCTTTCAGGATACATTCTGGGTTTTATTCTGTTTATTTGATGAAAATGAATAACAATAAACACCTTGGATACATTTTTGTTTGATTTGTGTCGAGTGAGATTTTCACCTAGAACCCAAAGGGGGGGGGTATTGGCACTTTTCATGGAAAAATGTGAAAAATTAAATTTTCTAAAAATGAAATAAATGCCTTATAAACACCTCAAACATTCACTCTCAAACAGAAGATTGTTGTTTTTCGCAATATTATTAGAAATTTGGGCTCTTTTAGTAACATTAACACTTTCGCTGAAGCAACTTTTATGCTCATTTCTTGTATTTCAAGGTTAATTCTGGGTTTTATTTTGTTTATTTGATGAAAATGAACAACAATACACACCTTGGATACATTTTTGTTTGATTTGTGTCGAGTGAGATTTTCACCTAGAACCCAAAGGGGTATTGGCACTTTTAATGGAAAAATGTGAAATATTAAATTTTCTAAAAATGAAATAAATGCCTTCTAAACACCTCAAACATTCAGTCTAAAACAGAAGATTGTTGTTTTTCGCAATATTTTTAGAAATTTGGGCTCTTTTAGTAACATTAACACCTGGGCTGAAGCATCTTTTATGATCATTTATTGTCTTTCAGGATACATTCTGGGTTTTATTCTGTTTATTTGATGAAAATGAATAACAATAAACACCTTGGATACATTTTTGTTTGATTTGTGTCGAGTGAGATTTTCACCTAGAACCCAAAGGGGGGGGTATTGGCACTTTTCATGGAAAAATGTGAAAAATTAAATTTTCTAAAAATGAAATAAATGCCTTCTAAACACCTCAAACATTCAGTCTAAAACAGAAGATTGTTGTTTTTCGCAATATTTTTAGAAATTTGGGCTCTTTTAGTAACATTAACACCTGGGCTGAAGCATCTTTTATGATCATTTATTGTCTTTCAGGATACATTCTGGGTTTTATTCTGTTTATTTGATGAAAATGAATAACAATAAACACCTTGGATACATTTTTGTTTGATTTGTGTCGAGTGAGATTTTCACCTAGAACCCAAAGGGGGGGGGTATTGGCACTTTTCATGGAAAAATGTGAAAAATTAAATTTTCTAAAAATGAAATAAATGCCTTATAAACACCTCAAACATTCACTCTAAAACAGAAGATTGTTGTTTTTCGCAATATTTTTAGAAATTTGGGCTCTTTTAGTAACATTAACACTTTCGCTGAAGCAACTTTTATGCTCATTTCTTGTATTTCAAGGTTAATTCTGGGTTTTATTTTGTTTATTTGATGAAAATGAACAACAATACACACCATGGAAACATTTTTGTTTGATTTGTTTCGAGTGAGATTTTCACCTAGAACCCAAAGGGTGGGGTATTGGCTCTTTTCATGGAAAAATGTGAAAAATTAAATTTTCTAAAAATGAAATAAATGCCTTCTAAACACCTCAAACATTCACTCTCAAACAGAAAATTGTTGTTTTTCGCAATATTTTTAGAAATTTGGGCTCTTTTAGTAACATTAACACCTGGGCTGAAGCATCTTTTATGATCATTTATTGTCTTTCAGGATTCATTCTGGGTTTTATTTTGTTTATTTGATGAAAATGAACAACAACACACACCTTGGATACATTATTGTTTGATTTGTGTTGAGTGAGATTTTCACCTAGAACCCAAAGGGGGGGGTATTGGCACTTTTCATGGAAAAATGTGAAAAATTAAATTTTCTAAAAATGAAATAAATGCCTTCTAAACACCTTAAACATTCACTCTAAAACAGAAGATTGTTGTTTTTCGCAATATTTTTAGAAATTTGGGCTTTTTTAGTAACATTAACACCTGGGCTGAAGCATCTTTTATGATCATTTATTGTCCTTCAGGATTCATTCTGGGTTTTATTTTGTTTATTTGATGAAAATGAAAAACAACACACACCTTGGATACATTTTTGTTTGATTTGTGTCGAGTGAGATTTTCACCTAGTACCCAAAGGGGGTGGTATTGGCACTTTTCATGGAAAAATGTGAAAAATTAAATTTTCTAAAAATGAAATAAATGCCTTCTAAACACCTCAAACATTCACTCTAAAACAGAAGATTGTTGTTTTTCGCAATATTTTTAGAAATTTGGGCTCTTTTAGAAACATTAACACCTGGGCTGAAGCATCTTTTATGATCATTTATTGTTTTTCAGGATTCATTCTTGGTTTTATTTTATTTATTTGATGAAAATGAACAACAATACACACCTTGGATACATTTTTGTTTGATTTGTGTCGAGTGAGATTTTCACCTAGAACCCAAAGGGGGGGTATTGGCACTTTTCATGGAAAAATGTGAAAAATTAAATTTTCAAAAACGAAAAAAATGCCTTCTAAACACCTTAAACATTCACTCTAAAACAGAAGATTGTTTTTTTCGCAATATTTTTAGAAATTTGGCCTCTTTTAGTAACATTAACACTTGCGCTGAAGCATCTTTTATGCTCATTTCTTGTCTTTCAGGATTAATTCTGGGTTTTATTTTGTTTATTTGATGAAAATGAGCAACAATACACACCATGGAAAAATTTTTGTTTGATTTGTATCAAGTGAGATTTTCATCTAGAACCCAAAGGGGGGGGTATTGGACCTTTTCATGGAAAAATGTGAAAAATTAAATTTTCTAAAAATGAAATAAATGCCTTATAAACACCTCAAACATTCACTCTAGAACAGAAGATTGTTGTTTTTCGCAATATTTTTAGAAATTTGGGCTCTTTTAGTAACATTTACACCTGGGCTGAAGCATCTTTTAATGATCATTTATTGTCTTTCAGGATTCATTCTGGGTTAAATTTAGTTTATTTGATGAAAATGAACAACAATACACACCATGGAAACATTTTTGTTTGATTTGTGTCGAGTGAGATTTTCACCTAGAACCCAAAGGGGGGGTATTGGCACTTTTCATGGAAAAATGTGAAAAATTAAATTTTCTAAAAATGAAATAAATGCCTTCTAAACACCTTAAACATTCACTCTAAAACAGAAGATTGTTGTTTTTCGCAATATTTTTAGAAATTTGGGCTCTTTTAGTAACATTAACACTTTCGCTGAAGCAACTTTTATGCTCATTTCTTGTATTTCAAGGTTAATTCTGGGTTTTATTTTGTTTATTTGATGAAAATGAACAACAACACACACCTTGGATGCATTTTTGTTTGATTTGTGTCGAGTGAGATTTTCACCTAGAACCCAAAGGTGGGGGTATTGGCACTCTTAATGGAAAAATGTGAAAAATAAAATTTTCTAAAAATGACATAAATGCCTTCTAAACACCTCAAACATTCACTCTCAAACAGAAGATTGTTGTTTTTCGCAATATTTTTAGAAATTTGGGCTCTTTTAGTAACATTAACACCTGGGCTGAAGCATCTTTTATGATAATTTATTGTCTTTCAGGATTCATTCTGGGTTTTATTTTGTTTATTTGATGAAAATGAACAACAACACACACCTTGGATACATTATTGTTTGATTTGTGTTGAGTGAGATTTTCACCTAGAACCCAAAGGGGGGGGTATTGGCACTTTTCATGGAAAAATGTGAAAAATTAAATTTTCTAAAAATGAAATAAATGCCTTCTAAACACCTCAAACATTCAGTCTAAAACAGAAGACTGTTGTTTTTCGCAATATTTTTAGAAATTTGGACTCTTTTAGTAACATTAACATTTGCGCTGAAGCAACTTAAATGCTAATTTCTTGTCTTTCAGGATTAATTCTGGGTTTAATTTTGTTTATTTGATGAAAATGAACAAAAATACACACCATGGAAACATTTTTGTTTGATTTGTGTCGAGTGAGATTTTCACCTAGTACCCAAAGGGGGGGGGTATTGGCACTTTCCATGGAAAAATGTGAAAAATTAAATTTTCTAAAAATGAAATAAATGCCTTCTAAACACCTTAAACATTCACTCTAAAACAGAAAATTGTTGTTTTTCGCAATATTTTTAGAAATTCGGGCTCTTTTAGTAACATTAACACTTTCGCTGAAGCAACTTTTATGCTCATTTCTTGTATTTCAAGGTTAATTCTGGGTTTTATTTTGTTTATTTGATGAAAATGAACAACAACACACACCTTGGATACATTTTTGTTTGATTTGTGTCGAGTGAGATTTTCACCTAGAACCCAAAGGGGGGGGTATTGGCACTCTTCATGGAAAAATGTGAAAAATAAAATTTTCTAAAAATGACATAAATGCCTTCTAAACACCTCAAACATTCACTCTCAAACAGAAGATTGTTGTTTTTCGCAATATTTTTAGAAATTTGGGCTCTTTTAGTAACATTAACACCTGGGCTGAAGCATCTTTTATGATCATTTATTGTCTTTCAGGATTCATTCTGGGTTTTATTTTGTTTATTTGATGAAAATGAACAACAACACACACCTTGGATACATTATTGTTTGATTTGTGTTGAGTGAGATTTTCACCTAGAACCCAAAGGGGGGGGTATTGGCACTTTTCATGGAAAAATGTGAAAAATTAAATTTTCTAAAAATGAAATAAATGCCTTTTAACACCTCAAACATTCAGTCTAAAACAGAAGACTGTTGTTTTTCGCAATATTTTTAGAAATTTGGACTCTTTTAGTAACATAAACACTTTCGCTGAAGCAACTTTTATGCTCATTTCTTGTATTTCAAGGTTAATTCTGGGTTTTATTTTGTTTATTTGATGAAAATGAACAACAATACACACCATGGAAACATTTTTGTTTGATTTGTTTCGAGTGAGATTTTCACCTAGAACCCAAAGGGTGGGGTATTGGCACTTTTCATGGAAAAATGTGAAAAATTAAATTTTCTAAAAATGAAATAAATGCCTTCTAAACACCTCAAACATTCATCCTAAAACAGAAGATTGTTGTTTTTCGCAATATTTTTAGAAATTTGGGCTCTTTTAGTAACATTAACACCTGGGCTGAAGCATCTTTTATGATCATTATATGTCTTTCAGGATTCATTCTGGGTTTTATTTTGTTTATTTGATGAAAATGAACAACAATACACACCTTGGATACATTTTTGTTTGATTTGTGTCGAGTGAGATTTTCACCTAGAACCCAAAGGGGGGGGTATTGGCACTTTTCATGGAAATATGTGAAAAATTAAATTTTCTAAAAATGAAATAAATGCCTTCTAAACACCTCAAACATTCACTCTAAAACAGAAGATTGTTGTTTTTCGCAATATTTTTAGAAATTTGGGCTTTTTTAATAACATTAACACTTGCGCTGAAGCAACTTAAATGCTAATTTCTTGTCTTTCAGGATTAATTCTGGGTTTTATTTTTTTATTTGATGAAAATGAACAACAATACACACCATGGAAACATTTGTGTTTGATTTGTGTCGAGTGAGATTTTCACCTAGAACCCAAAGGGGGGGGTATTGGCACTTTTCATGGAAAAATGTGAAAAATTAAATTTTCTAAAAATGAAATAAATGCCTTCTAAACACCTTAAATATTCACTCTAAAACAGAAGATTGTTGTTTTTCGCAATATTTTTAGAAATTTGGGCTCTTTTAGTAACATTAACACTTTCGCTGAAGCAACTTTTATGCTCATTTCTTGTATTTCAAGGTTAATTCTGGGTTTTATTTTGTTTATTTGATGAAAATGAACAACAACACACACCTTGGATACATTTTTGTTTGATTTGTGTCGAGTGAGATTTTCACCTAGAACCCAAAGGTGGGGGTATTGGCACTCTTAATGGAAAAATGTGAAAAATAAAATTTTCTAAAAATGACATAAATGCCTTCTAAACACCTCAAACATTCACTCTCAAACAGAAGATTGTTGTTTTTCGCAATATTTTTAGAAATTTGGGCTCTTTTAGTAACATAAACACCTGGGCTGAAGCATCTTTTATGATCATTTATTGTCTTTCAGGATTCATTCTGGGTTTTATTTTGTTTATTTGATGAAAATGAACAACAACACACACCTTGGATACATTATTGTTTGATATGTGTTGAGTGAGATTTTCACCTAGAACCCAAAGGGGGGGGTATTGGCACTTTTCATGGAAAAATGTGAAAAATTAAATTTTCTAAAAATGAAATAAATGCCTTCTAAACACCGCAAACATTCACTCTAAAACAGAAGATTGTTGTTTTTCGCAATATTTTTAGAAATTTGGGCTCTTTTAGTAACCTTAACACCTGGGCTGAAGCATCTTTTATGATCATTTATTGTCCTTCAGGATTCATTCTGGGTTTTATTTTATTTATTTGATGAAAATGAACAACAATACACACCTTGGATACATTTTTGTTTGATTTGTGTCGAGTGAGATTTTCACCTAGAACCCAAAGGGGGGGTATTGGCACTTTTCATGGAAAAATGTGAAAAATTAAATTTTCTAAAAATGAAATAAATGCCTTATAAACACCTCAAACATTCACTCTCAAACAGAAGATTGTTGTTTTTCGCAATATTTTTAGAAATTTGGGCTCTTTTAGTAACATTAACACTTTCGCTGAAGCAACTTTTATGCTCATTTCTTGTATTTCAAGGTTAATTCTGGGTTTTATTTTGTTTATTTGATGAAAATGAACAACAATACACACCTTGGATACATTTTTGTTTGATTTGTGTCGAGTGAGATTTTCACCTAGAACCCAAAGGGGGGGGTATTGGCACTTTTCATGGAAAAATGTGAAATATTAAATTTTCTAAAAATGAAATAAATGCCTTCTAAACACCTCAAACATTCAGTCTAAAACAGAAGATTGTTGTTTTTCGCAATATTTTTAGAAATTTGGGCTCTTTTAGTAACATTAACACCTGGGCTGAAGCATCTTTTATGATCATTTATTGTCTTTCAGGATACATTCTGGGTTTTATTCTGTTTATTTGATGAAAATGAATAACAATAAACACCTTGGATACATTTTTGTTTGATTTGTGTCGAGTGAGATTTTCACCTAGAACCCAAAGGGGGGGGGTATTGGCACTTTTCATGGAAAAATGTGAAAAATTAAATTTTCTAAAAATGAAATAAATGCCTTATAAACACCTCAAACATTCACTCTAAAACAGAAGATTGTTGTTTTTCGCAATATTTTTAGAAATTTGGGCTCTTTTAGTAACATTAATACTTTCGCTGAAGCAACTTTTATGCTCATTTCTTGTATTTCAAGGTTAATTCTGGGTTTTATTTTGTTTATTTGATGAAAATGAACAACAATACACACCATGGAAACATTTTTGTTTGATTTGTTTCGAGTGAGATTTTCACCTAGAACCCAAAGGGTGGGGTATTGGCTCTTTTCATGGAAAAATGTGAAAAATTAAATTTTCTAAAAATGAAATAAATGCCTTCTAAACACCTCAAACATTCACTCTAAAACAGAAGATTGTTGTTTTTCGCAATATTTTTAGAAATTTGGGCTCTTTTAGTAACATTAACACCTGGGCTGAAGCATCTTTTATGATTATTTATTGTCTTTCAGGAATTATTCTGGGTTTTATTTTGTTTATTTGATGAAAATGAACAACAATACACACCTTGGATACATTTTTGTTTGATTTGTGTCGAGTGAGATTTTCACCTAGAACCCAAAGGGGGGGGTATTGGCACTTTTCATGGAAATATGTGAAAAATTAAATTTTCTAAAAATGAACTAAATGCCTTCTAAACACCTCAAACATTCACTCTAAAATAGAAGATTGTTGTTTTTCGCAATATTTTTAGAAATTTGGGCTTTTTTAATAACATTAACACTTGCGCTGAAGCAACTTAAATGCTAATTTCTTGTCTTTCAGGATTAATTATGGGTTTTATTTTTTTATTTGATGAAAATGAACAACAATACACACCATGGAAACATTTTTGTTTGATTTGTGTCGAGTGAGATTTTCACCTAGAACCCAAAGGGGGGGGTATTGGCACTCTTAATGGAAAAATGTGAAAAATAAAATTTTCTAAAAATGACATAAATGCCTTCTAAACACCTCAAACATTCACTCTAAAACAGAAGATTGTTGTTTTTCGCAATATTTTTAGAAATTTGGGCTCTTTTAGTAACATTAACACTTTCGCTGAAGCAACTTTTATGCTCATTTCTTGTATTTCAAGGTTAATTCTGGGTTTTATTTTGTTTATTTGATGAAAATGAACAACAACACACACCTTGGATACAATTTTTTTTGATTTGTGTCGAGTGAGATTTTCACCTAGAACCCAAAGGTGGGGGTATTGGCACTCTTAATGGAAAAATGTGAAAAATAAAATTTTCTAAAAATGACATAAATGCCTTCTAAACACCTCAAACATTCACTCTCAAACAGAAGATTGTTGTTTTTCGCAATATTTTTAGAAATTTGGGCTCTTTTAGTAACATAAACACCTGGGCTGAAGCATCTTTTATGATCATTTATTGTCTTTCAGGATTCATTCTGGGTTTTATTTTGTTATTTGATGAAAATGAACAACAACACACACCTTGGATACATTATTGTTTGATTTGTGTTGAGTGAGATTTTCACCTAGAACCCAAAGGGGGTGGTATTGGCACTTTTCATGAAAAAATGTGAAAAATTAAATTTTCTAAAAAGGAAATAAATGCCTTCTAAACACCCTCAAACATTCAGTCTAAAACAGAAGACTGTTGTTTTTCGCAATTTTTTTAGAAATTTGGACTCTTTTAGTAACATTAACATTTGCGCTGAAGCAACTTAAATGCTAATTCTTGTCTTTCAGGATTAATTCTGGGTTTAATTTTGTTTATTTGATGAAAATGAACAAAAAATACACACCATGGAAACATTTTTGTTTGATTTGTGTCGAGTGAGATTTTCACCTAGAACCCTAAGGGGGGGGTATTGGCACTTTTCATGGAAAAATGTGAAAAATTAAATTTTCTAAAAATGAAATAAATGCCTTCTAAACACCTCAAACATTCACTCTAAAACAGAAGATTGTTGTTTTTCGCAATAGTTTTAGAAATTTGGGCTCTTTTAGTAACATTAACACCTGGGCTGAAGCATCTTTTATGATCATTTATTGTCCTTCAGGATTCATTCTGGGTTTTATTTTATTTATTTGATGAAAATGAACAACAATACACACCTTGGATACATTTTTGTTTGATTTGTGTCGAGTGAGATTTTCACCTAGAACCCAAAGGGGGGTATTGGCACTTTCATGGAAAAATGTGAAAAATTAAATTTTCTAAAATGAAATAAATGCCTTATAAACACCTCAAACATTCACTCTCAAACAGAAGATTGTTGTTTTTCGCAATATTTTTAGAAATTTGGGCTCTTTTAGTAACATTAACACTTTCGCTGAAGCAACTTTTATGCTCATTTCTTGTATTTCAAGGTTAATTCTGGGTTTTATTTTGTTTATTTGATGAAAATGAACAACAATACACACCTTGGATACATTTTTGTTTGATTTGTGTCGAGTGAGATTTTCACCTAGAACCCAAAGGGGGGGTATTGGCACTTTTCATGGAAAAATGTGAAATATTAAATTTTCTAAAAATGAAATAAATGCCTTCTAAACACCTCAAACATTCAGTCTAAAACAGAAGATTGTTGTTTTTCGCAATATTTTTAGAAATTTGGGCTCTTTTAGTAACATTAACACCTGGGCTGAAGCATCTTTTATGATCATTTATTGTCTTTCAGGATACATTCTGGGTTTTATTCTGTTTATTTGATGAAAATGAATAACAATAAACACCTTGGATACATTTTTGTTTGATTTGTGTCGAGTGAGATTTTCACCTAGAACCCAAAGGGGGGGGTATTGGCACTTTTCATGGAAAAATGTGAAAAATTAAATTTCTAAAAATGAAATAAATGCCTTATAAACACCTCAAACATTCACTCTAAAACAGAAGATTGTTGTTTTTCGCAATATTTTTAGAAATTTGGGCTCTTTTAGTAACATTAACACTTTCGCTGAAGCAACTTTTATGCTCATTTCTTGTATTTCAAGGTTAATTCTGGGTTTTATTTTGTTTATTTGATGAAAATGAACAACAATACACACCATGGAAACATTTTTGTTTGATTTGTTTCGAGTGAGATTTTCACCTAGAACCAAAGGGTGGGTATTGGCTCTTTTCATGGAAAAATGTGAAAAATTAATTTTCTAAAAATGAAATAAATGCCTCTAAACACCTCAAACATTCACTCTAAAACAGAAGATTGTTGTTTTTCGCAATATTTTTAGAAATTTGGGCTCTTTTAGTAACATTAACACCTGGGCTGAAGCATCTTTTATGATTATTTATTGTCTTTCAGGAATTATTCTGGGTTTATTTTGTTTATTTGATGAAAAATGAACAACAATACACACCTTGGATACATTTTTGTTTGATTTGTGTCGAGTGAGATTTTCACCTAGAACCCAAAGGGGGGGGTATTGGCATCTTTCATGGAAATATGTGAAAAATTAAATTTTCTAAAAATGAACTAAATGCCTTCTAAACACCTCAAACATTCACTCTAAAATAGAAGATTGTTGTTTTTCGCAATATTTTTAGAAATTTGGGCTTTTTTAATTAACATTAACACTTGCGCTGAAGCAACTTAAATGCTAATTTCTTGTCTTTCAGGATTAATTATGGGTTTTATTTTTTTATTTGATGAAAATGAACAACAATACACACCATGGAAAACATTTTTGTTTGATTTGTGTCGAGTGAGATTTTCACCTAGAACCCAAAGGGGGGGTATTGGCACTTTTCATGGAAAAATGTGAAAAATTAAATTTTCTAAAAATGAAATAAATGCCTTCTAAACACCTTAAACATTCACTCTAAAACAGAAGATTGTTGTTTTTCGCAATATTTTTAGAAATTTGGGCTCTTTTAGTAACATTAACACTTCGCTGAAGCAACTTTTATGCTCATTTCTTGAATTTCAAGGTTAATTCTGGGTTTTATTTTGTTTATTTGATGAAAATGAACAACAACACACACCTTGGATACATTTTTGTTTGATTTGTGTCGAGTGAGATTTTCACCTAGAACCCAAAGGTTGGGGTATTGGCACTCTTCATGGAAAAATGTGAAAAATAAAATTTTCTAAAATGACATAAATGCCTTCTAAACACCTCAAACATGTCACTCTCAAACAGAAAATTGTTGTTTTTCGCAATATTTTTAGAAATTTGGGCTCTTTTAGTAACATTAACACCTGGGCTGAAGCATCTTTTATGATCATTTATTGTCTTTCAGGATTCATTCTGGGTTTTATTTTGTTTATTTGATGAAAATGAACAACAACACACACCTTGGATACATTATTGTTTGATTTGTGTTGAGTGAGATTTTCACCTAGAACCCAAAGGGGGGGTATTGGCACTTTTCATGGAAAAATGTGAAAAATTAAATTTTCTAAAAATGAAATAAATGCCTTCTAAACACCTTAAACATTCACTCTAAAACAGAAGATTGTTGTTTTTTCGCAATATTTTAGAAATTTGGGCTCTTTAGTAACATTAACACCTGGGCTGAAGCATCTTTTATGATCATTTATTGTCCTTCAGGATTCATTCTGGGTTTTATTTTGTTTATTTGATGAAAATGAAAAACAACACACACCTTGGATACATTTTTGTTTGATTTGTGTCGAGTGAGATTTTCACCTAGTACCCAAAGGGGGTGGTATTGGCACTTTTCATGGAAAAATGTGAAAAATTAAATTTTCTAAAAATGAAATAAATGCCTTCTAAACACCTCAAACATTCACTCTAAAACAGAAGATTGTTGTTTTTCGCAATATTTTCAGAAATTTGGGCTCTTTTAGTAACATTAACACCTGGGCTGAAGCATCTTTTATGATCATTTATTGTTTTTCAGGATTCATTCTGGGTTTTATTTTATTTATTTGATGAAAATGAACAACAATACACACCTTGGATACATTTTTGTTTGATTTGTGTCGAGTGAGATTTTCACCTAGAACCCAAAGGGGGGGGTATTGGCACTTTTCATGGAAAAATGTGAAAAATAAAATTTTCTAAAAATGACATAAATGCCTTCTAAACACCTCAAACATTCACTCTCAAACAGAAAATTGTTGTTTTTCGCAATATTTTTAGAAATTTGGGCTCTTTTAGTAACATTAACACCTGGGCTGAAGCATCTTTTATGATTATTTATTGTCTTTCAGGAATTATTCTGGGTTTTATTTTGTTTATTTGATGAAAATGAACAACAATACACACCTTGGATACATTTTTGTTTGATTTGTGTCGAGTGAGATTTTCACCTAGAACCCAAAGGGGGGGGTATTGGCACTTTTCATGGAAATATGTGAAAAATTAAATTTTCTAAAAATGAACTAAATGCCTTCTAAACACCTCAAACATTCACTCTAAAATAGAAGATTGTTGTTTTTCGCAATATTTTTAGAAATTTGGGCTTTTTTAATAACATTAACACTTGCGCTGAAGCAACTTAAATGCTAATTTCTTGTCTTTCAGGATTAATTATGGGTTTTATTTTTTTATTTGATGAAAATGAACAACAATACACACCATGGAAACATTTTTGTTTGATTTGTGTCGAGTGAGATTTTCACCTAGAACCCAAAGGGGGGGGTATTGGCACTTTTCATGGAAAAATGTGAAAAATTAAATTTTCTAAAAATGAAATAAATGCCTTCTAAACACCTTAAACATTCACTCTAAAACAGAAGATTGTTGTTTTTCGCAATATTTTTAGAAATTTGGGCTCTTTTAGTAACATTAACACTTTCGCTGAAGCAACTTTTATGCTCATTTCTTGAATTTCAAGGTTAATTCTGGGTTTTATTTTGTTTATTTGATGAAAATGAACAACAACACACACCTTGGATACATTTTTGTTTGATTTGTGTCGAGTGAGATTTTCACCTAGAACCCAAAGGTTGGGGTATTGGCACTCTTCATGGAAAAATGTGAAAAATAAAATTTTCTAAAAATGACATAAATGCCTTCTAAACACCTCAAACATTCACTCTCAAACAGAAAATTGTTGTTTTTCGCAATATTTTTAGAAATTTGGGCTCTTTTAGTAACATTAACACCTGGGCTGAAGCATCTTTTATGATCATTTATTGTCTTTCAGGATTCATTCTGGGTTTTATTTTGTTTATTTGATGAAAATGAACAACAACACACACCTTGGATACATTATTGTTTGATTTGTGTTGAGTGAGATTTTCACCTAGAACCCAAAGGGGGGGGTATTGGCACTTTTCATGGAAAAATGTGAAAAATTAAATTTTCTAAAAATGAAATAAATGCCTTCTAAACACCTTAAACATTCACTCTAAAACAGAAGATTGTTGTTTTTCGCAATATTTTTAGAAATTTGGGCTCTTTTAGTAACATTAACACCTGGGCTGAAGCATCTTTTATGATCATTTATTGTCCTTCAGGATTCATTCTGGGTTTTATTTTGTTTATTTGATGAAAATGAAAAACAACACACACCTTGGATACATTTTTGTTTGATTTGTGTCGAGTGAGATTTTCACCTAGTACCCAAAGGGGGTGGTATTGGCACTTTTCATGGAAAAATGTGAAAAATTAAATTTTCTAAAAATGAAATAAATGCCTTCTAAACACCTCAAACATTCACTCTAAAACAGAAGATTGTTGTTTTTCGCAATATTTTCAGAAATTTGGGCTCTTTTAGTAACATTAACACCTGGGCTGAAGCATCTTTTATGATCATTTATTGTTTTTCAGGATTCATTCTGGGTTTTATTTTATTTATTTGATGAAAATGAACAACAATACACACCTTGGATACATTTTTGTTTGATTTGTGTCGAGTGAGATTTTCACCTAGAACCCAAAGGGGGGGGTATTGGCACTTTTCATGGAAAAATGTGAAAAATAAAATTTTCTAAAAATGACATAAATGCCTTCTAAACACCTCAAACATTCACTCTCAAACAGAAAATTGTTGTTTTTCGCAATATTTTTAGAAATTTGGGCTCTTTTAGTAACATTAACACCTGGGCTGAAGCATCTTTTATGATCATTTATTGTCTTTCAGGATTCATTCTGGGTTTTATTTTGTTTATTTGATGAAAATGAACAACAACACACACCTTGGATACATTATTGTTTGATTTGTGTTAAGTGAGATTTTCACCTAGAACCCAAAGGGGGGGGTATTGGCACTTTTCATGGAAAAATGTGAAAAATTAAATTTTCTAAAAATGAAATAAATGCCTTCTAAACACCTTAAACATTCACTCTAAAACAGAAGATTGTTGTTTTTCGCATTATTTTTAGAAATTCGGGCTCTTTTAGTAACATTAACACTTTCGCTGAAGCAACTTTTATGCTCATTTCTTGTATTTCAAGGTTAATTCTGGGTTTTATTTTGTTTATTTGATGAAAATAACAACAACACACACCTTGGATACATTTTTGTTTGATTTGTGTCGAGTGAGATTTTCATTTAGAACCCAAAGGTTGGGGTATTGGCACTCTTCATGGAAAAATGTGAAAAATAAAATTTTCTAAAAATGACATAAATGCCTTCTAAACACCTCAAACATTCACTCTCAAACAGAAGATTGTTGTTTTTCGCAATATTTTTAGAAATTTGGGCTCTTTTAGTAACATTAACACCTGGGCTGAAGCATCTTTTATGATCATTTATTGTCTTTCAGGATTCATTCTGGGTTTTATTTTGTTTATTTGATGAAAATGAACAACAACACACACCTTGGATACATTATTGTTTGATTTGTGTTGAGTGAGATTTTCACCTAGAACCCAAAGGGGGGGGTATTGGCACTTTCCATGGAAAAATGTGAAAAATTAAATTTTCTAAAAATGAAATAAATGCCTTCTAAACACCTCAAACATTCAGTCTAAAACAGAAGACTGTTGTTTTTCGCAATATTTTTAGAAATTTGGACTCTTTTAGTAACATAAACATTTGCGCTGAAGCAACTTAAATGCTAATTTCTTGTCTTTCAGGATTAATTCTGGGTTTAATTTTGTTTATTTGATGAAAATGAACAAAAATACACACCATGGAAACATTTTTGTTTGATTTGTGTCGAGTGAGATTTTCACCTAGTACCCAAAGGGGGGGGTATTGGCACTTTTCATGGAAAAATGTGAAAAATAAAATTTTCTAAAAATGAAATAAATGCCTTCTAAACACCTCAAACATTCACTCTAAAACAGAAGATTGTTGTTTTTCGCAATATTTTTAGAAATTTGGGCTCTTTTAATAACATTAACACCTGGGCTGAAGCATCTTTTACGATCATTTATTGTCTTTCAGGATTCATTCTGGGTTTTATTTTATTTATTTGATGAAAATGAACAACAATACACACCTTGGATACATTTTTGTTTGATTTGTGTCGAGTGAGATTTTCACCTAGAACCCAAAGGGGGGGGTATTGGCACTTTTCATGGAAAAATGCGAAAAATTAAATTTTCAAAAAATGAAATAAATGCCTTCTAAACACCTTAAACATTCACTCTAAAACAGAAGATTGTTTTTTTTCGCAATATTTTTAGAAATTTGGCCTCTTTTAGTAACATTAACACTTGCGCTGAAGCATCTTTTATGCTCATTTCTTGTCTTTCAGGATTAATTCTGGGTTTTATTTTGTTTATTTGATGAAAATGAGCAACAATACACACCATGGAAAAATTTTTGTTTGATTTGTATCAAGTGAGATTTTCACCTAGAACCCAAAGGGTGGGGTATTGGCACTTTACATGGAAAAATGTGAAAAATTAAATTTTCTAAAAATGAAATAAATGCCTTATAAACACCTCAAACATTCACTCTAGAACAGAAGATTGTTGTTTTTCGCAATATTTTTAGAAATTTGGGCTCTTTTAGTAACATTAACACCTGGGCTGAAGCATCTTTTATGATCATTTATTGTCTTTCAGGATTCATTCATGGTTTTATTTTGTTTATTTGATGAAAATGAACAAAAATACACATCATGGAAACATTTTTGTTTGATTTGTGTCGAGTGAGATTTTCACCTAGTACCCAAAGGGGGGGGTATTGGCACTTTTCATGGAAAAATGTGAAAAATTAAATTTTCTAAAAATGAAATAAATGCCTTCTAAACACCTCAAACATTCACTCTAAAACAGAAGATTGTTGTTTTTCGCAATATTTTTAGAAATTTGGGCTCTTTTAGTAACATTAACACCTGGGCTGAAGCATCTTTTATGATCATTTATTGTCTTTCAGGATTCATTCTGGGTTTTATTTTATTTATTTGATGAAAATGAACAACAATACACACCTTGGATACATTTTTGTTTGATTTGTGTCGAGTGAGATTTTCACCTAGAACCCAAAGGGGGGGGTATTGGCACTTTTCATGGAAAAATGTGAAAAATTAAATTTTCAAAAAATGAAATAAATGCCTTCTAAACACCTTAAACATTCACTCTAAAACAGAAGATTGTTTTTTTCGCAATATTTTTAGAAATTTGGCTCCTTTTAGTAACATTAACACTTGCGCTGAAGCATCTTTTATGCTCATTTCTTGTCTTTCAGGATTAATTCTGGGTTTTATTTTGTTTATTTGATGAAAATGAGCAACAATACACACCATGGAAAAATTTTTGTTTGATTTGTATCAAGTGAGATTTTCACCTAGAACCCAAAGGGTGGGGTATTGGCACTTTACATGGAAAAATGTGAAAAATTAAATTTTCTAAAAATGAAATAAATGCCTTATAAACACCTCAAAAATTCACTCTAGAACAGAAGATTGTTGTTTTTCGCAATATTTTTAGAAATTTGGGCTCTTTTAGTAACATTAACACCTGGGCTGAAGCATCTTTTAATGATCATTTATTGTCTTTCAGGATTCATTCTGGGTTAAATTTAGTTTATTTGATGAAAATGAACAACAATACACACCATGGAAACATTTTTGTTTGATTTGTGTCGAGTGAGATTTTAACCTAGAACCCAAAGGGGGGGGTATTGACACTTTTCATGGAAAAATGTGAAAAATTAAATTTTCTAAAAATGAAATAAATGCCTTCTTAACACCTTAAACATTCACTCTAAAACAGAAGATTGTTGTTTTTCGCAATATTTTTAGAAATTTGGGCTCTTTTAGTAACCTTAACACTTTCGCTGAAGAACTTTTATGCTCATTTCTTGTATTTCAAGGTTAATTCTGGGTTTTATTTTGTTTATTTGATGAAAATGAACAACAACACACACCTTGGACACATTTTTGTTTGATTTGTGTCGAGTTAGATTTTCACCTAGAACCCAAAGGTTGGGGTATTGGCACTCTTCATGGAAAAATGTGAAAAATAAAATTTTCTAAAAATGACATAAATGCCTTCTAAACACCTCAAACATTCACTCTCAAACAGAAGATTGTTGTTTTTCGCAATATTTTTAGAAATTTGGGCTCTTTTAGTAACATTAACACCTGGGCTGAAGCATCTTTTATGATCATTTATTGTCTTTCAGGATTCATTCTGGGTTTTATTTTGTTTATTTGATGAAAATGAACAACAACACACACCTTGGATACATTATTGTTTGATTTGTGTTGAGTGAGATTTTCACCTAGAACCCAAAGGGGGGGGTATTGGCACTTTTCATGGAAAAATGTGAAAAATTAAATTTTCTAAAAATGAAATAAATGCCTTCTAAACACCTCAAACATTCAGTCTAAAACAGAAGACTGTTGTTTTTCGCAATATTTTTAGAAATTTGGACTCTTTTAGTAACATTAACATTTGCGCTGAAGCAACTTAAATGCTAATTTCTTGTCTTTCAGGATTAATTCTGGGTTTAATTTTGTTTATTTGATGAAAATGAACAAAAATACACACCATGGAAACATTTTTGTTTGATTTGTGTCGAGTGAGATTTTCACCTAGAACCCAAAGGGGGGGGTATTGGCACTTTTCATGGAAAAATGTGAAAAATTAAATTTTCTAAAAATGAAATAAATGCCTTCTAAACACCTTAAACATTCACTCTAAAACAGAAGATTGTTTTTTTTTCGCAATATTTTTAGAAATTTGGGCTCTTTTAGTAACATTAACACTTTCGCTGAAGCAACTTTTATGCTCATTTCTTGTATTTCAAGGTTAATTCTGGGTTTTATTTTGTTTATTTGATGAAAATGAACAACAACACACACCTTGGATACATTTTTGTTTGATTTGTGTCGAGTGAGATTTTCACCTAGAACCCAAAGGTTGGGGTATTGGCACTCTTCATGGAAAAATGTGAAAAATAAAATTTTCTAAAAATGACATAAATGCCTTCTAAACACCTCAAACATTCACTCTCAAACAGAAAATTGTTGTTTTTCGCAATATTTTTAGAAATTTGGGCTCTTTTAGTAACATTAACACCTGGGCTGAAGCATCTTTTATGATCATTTATTGTCTTTCAGGATTCATTCTGGGTTTTATTTTGTTTATTTGATGAAAATGAACAACAACACACACCTTGGATACATTATTGTTTGATTTGTGTTGAGTGAGATTTTCACCTAGAACCCAAAGGGGGGGGTATTGGCACTTTTCATGGAAAAATGTGAAAAATTAAATTTTCTAAAAATGAAATAAATGCCTTCTAAACACCTTAAACATTCACTCTAAAACAGAAGATTGTTGTTTTTCGCAATATTTTTAGAAATTTGGGCTCTTTTAGTAACATTAACACCTGGGCTGAAGCATCTTTTATGATCATTTATTGTCCTTCAGGATTCATTCTGGGTTTTATTTTGTTTATTTGATGAAAATGAAAAACAACACACACCTTGGATACATTTTTGTTTGATTTGTGTCGAGTGAGATTTTCACCTAGTACCCAAAGGGGGTGGTATTGGCACTTTTCATGGAAAAATGTGAAAAATTAAATTTTCTAAAAATGAAATAAATGCCTTCTAAACACCTCAAACATTCACTCTAAAACAGAAGATTGTTGTTTTTCGCAATATTTTCAGAAATTTGGGCTCTTTTAGTAACATTAACACCTGGGCTGAAGCATCTTTTATGATCATTTATTGTTTTTCAGGATTCATTCTGGGTTTTATTTTATTTATTTGATGAAAATGAACAACAATACACACCTTGGATACATTTTTGTTTGATTTGTGTCGAGTGAGATTTTCACCTAGAACCCAAAGGGGGGGGTATTGGCACTTTTCATGGAAAAATGTGAAAAATTAAATTTTCAAAAACGAAAAAAATGCCTTCTAAACACCTTAAACATTCACTCTAAAACAGAAGATTGTTTTTTTTCGCAATATTTTTAGAAATTTGGCCTCTTTTAGTAACATAAACACTTGCGCTGAAGCATCTTTTATGCTCATTTCTTGTCTTTCAGGATTAATTCTGGGTTTTATTTTGTTTATTTGATGAAAATGAGCAACAATACACACCATGGAAAAATTTTTGTTTGATTTGTATCAAGTGAGATTTTCACCTAGAACCCAAAGGGGGGGGTATTGGCACTTTTCATGGAAAAATGTGAAAAATTAAATTTTCTAAAAATGAAATAAATGCCTTATAAACACCTCAAACATTCACTCTAGAACAGAAGATTGTTGTTTTTCGCAATATTTTTAGAAATTTGGGCTCTTTTAGTAACATTAACACCTGGGCTGAAGCATCTTTTAATGATCATTTATTGTCTTTCAGGATTCATTCTGGGTTAAATTTAGTTTATTTGATGAAAATGAACAACAATACACACCATGGAAACATTTTTGTTTGATTTGTGTCGAGTGAGATTTTCACCTAGAACCCAAAGGGGGGGGTATTGGCACTTTTCATGGAAAAATGTGAAAAATTAAATTTTCTAAAAATGAAATAAATGCCTTCTAAACACCTTAAACATTCACTCTAAAACAGAAGATTGTTGTTTTTCGTAATATTTTTAGAAATTTGGGCTCTTTTAGTAACATTAACACTTTCGCTGAAGCAACTTTTATGCTCAATTCTTGTATTTCAAGGTTAATTCTGGGTTTTATTTTGTTTATTTGATGAAAATGAACAACAACACACACCTTGGATACATTATTGTTTGATTTGTGTTGAGTGTGATTTTCACCTAGAACCCAAAGGGGGGGGTATTGGCACTTTTCATGGAAAAATGTGAAAAATTAAATTTTCTAAAAATGAAATAAATGCCTTCTAAACACCTTAAACATTCACTCTAAAACAGAAGATTGTTGTTTTTCGCAATATTTTTAGAAATTCGGGCTCTTTTAGTAACATTAACACTTTCGCTGAAGCAACTTTTATGCTCATTTCTTGTATTTCAAGGTTAATTCTGGGTTTTATTTTGTTTATTTGATGAAAATAACAACAACACACACCTTGGATACATTTTTGTTTGATTTGTGTCGAGTGAGATTTTCACCTAGAACCCAAAGGTTGGGGTATTGGCACTCTTCATGGAAAAATGTGAAAAATAAAATTTTCTAAAAATGACATAAATGCCTTCTAAACACCTCAAACATTCACTCTCAAACAGAAGATTGTTGTTTTTCGCAATATTTTTAGAAATTTGGGCTCTTTTAGTAACATTAACACCTGGGCTGAAGCATCTTTTATGATCATTTATTGTCTTTCAGGATTCATTCTGGGTTTTATTTTGTTTATTTCATGAAAATGAACAACAACACACACCTTGGATACATTATTGTTTGATTTGTGTTGAGTGAGATTTTCACCTAGAACCCAAAGGGGGGGGTATTGGCACTTTTCATGGAAAAATGTGAAAAATTAAATTTTCTAAAAATGAAATAAATGCCTTCTAAACACCTCAAACATTCAGTCTAAAACAGAAGACTGTTGTTTTTCGCAATATTTTTAGAAATTTGGACTCTTTTAGTAACATAAACATTTGCGCTGAAGCAACTTAAATGCTAATTTCTTGTCTTTCAGGATTAATTCTGGGTTTAATTTTGTTTATTTGATGAAAATGAACAAAAATACACACCATGGAAACATTTTTGTTTGATTTGTGTCGAGTGAGATTTTCACCTAGTACCCAAAGGGGGGGGGTATTGGCACTTTTCATGGAAAAATGTGAAAAATAAAATTTTCTAAAAATGAAATAAATGCCTTCTAAACACCTCAAACATTCACTCTAAAACAGAAGATTGTTGTTTTTCGCAATATTTTTAGAAATTTGGGGCTCTTTTAATAACATTAACACCTGGGCTGAAGCATCTTTTACGATCATTTATTGTCTTTCAGGATTCATTCTGGGTTTTATTTTATTTATTTGATGAAAATGAACAACAATACACACCTTGGATACATTTTTGTTTGATTTGTGTCGAGTGAGATTTTCACCTAGAACCCAAAGGGGGGGGGTATTGGCACTTTTCATGGAAAAATGTGAAAAATTAAATTTTCAAAAAATGAAATAAATGCCTTCTAAACACCTTAAACATTCACTCTAAAACAGAAGATTGTTTTTTTTCGCAATATTTTAGAAATTTGGCCTCTTTTAGTAACATTAACACTTGCGCTGAAGCATCTTTTATGCTCATTTCTTGTCTTTCAGGATTAATTCTGGGTTTTATTTTGTTTATTTGATGAAAATGAGCAACAATACACACCATGGAAAAATTTTTGTTTGATTTGTATCAAGTGAGATTTTCACCTAGAACCCAAAGGGTGGGGTATTGGCACTTTACATGGAAAAATGTGAAAAATTAAATTTTCTAAAAATGAAATAAATGCCTTATAAACACCTCAAACATTCACTCTAGAACAGAAGATTGTTGTTTTTCGCAATATTTTTAGAAATTTGGGCTCTTTTAGTAACATTAACACCTGGGCTGAAGCATCTTTTATGATCATTTATTGTCTTTCAGGATTCATTCATGGTTTTATTTTGTTTATTTGATGAAAATGAACAAAAATACACATCATGGAAACATTTTTGTTTGATTTGTGTCGAGTGAGATTTTCACCTAGTACCCAAAGGGGGGGGTATTGGCACTTTTCATGGAAAAATGTGAAAAATTAAATTTTCTAAAAATGAAATAATGCCTTCTAAACACCTCAAACATTCACTCTAAAACAGAAGATTGTTGTTTTTTCGCAATATTTTTAGAAATTTGGGCTCTTTTAGTAACATTAACACCTGGGCTGAAGCATCTTTTATGATCATTTATTGTCTTTCAGGATTCATTCTGGGTTTTATTTTATTTATTTGATGAAAATGAACAACAATACACACCTTGGATACATTTTTGTTTGATTTGTGTCGAGTGAGATTTTCACCTAGAACCCAAAGGGGGGGGTATTGGCACTTTTCATGGAAAAATGTGAAAAATTAAATTTTCAAAAAATGAAATAAATGCCTTCTAAACACCTTAACATTCACTCTAAAACAGAAGATTGTTTTTTTCGCAATATTTTTAGAAATTTGGCCTCTTTTAGTAACATTAACACTTGCGCTGAAGCATCTTTTATGCTCATTTCTTGTCTTTCAGGATTAATTCTGGGTTTTATTTTGTTTATTTGATGAAATGAGCAACAATACACACCATGGAAAAATTTTTGTTTGATTTGTATCAAGTGAGATTTTCACCTAGAACCCAAAGGGTGGGGTATTGGCACTTTACATGGAAAAATGTGAAAAATTAAATTTCTAAAAATGAAATAAATGCCTTATTAACACCTCAAAAATTCACTCTAGAACAGAAGATTGTTGTTTTTCGCAATATTTTTAGAAATTTGGGCTCTTTTAGTAACATTAACACCTGGGCTGAAGCATCTTTTAATGATCATTTATTGTCTTTCAGGATTCATTCTGGGTTAAATTTAGTTTATTTGATGAAAATGAACAACAATACACACCATGGAAACATTTTTGTTTGATTTGTTTCGAGTGAGATTTTAACCTAGAACCCAAAGGGGGGGGTATTGACACTTTTCATGGAAAAATGTGAAAAATTAAATTTTCTAAAAATGAAATAAATGCCTTCTTAACACCTTAAACATTCACTCTAAAACAGAAGATTGTTGTTTTTCGCAATATTTTTAGAAATTTGGGCTCTTTTAGTAACCTTAACACTTTCGCTGAAGAACTTTTATGCTCATTTCTTGTATTTCAAGGTTAATTCTGGGTTTTATTTTGTTTATTTGATGAAAATGAACAACAACACACACCTTGGACACATTTTTGTTTGATTTGTGTCGAGTTAGATTTTCACCTAGAACCCAAAGGTTGGGGTATTGGCACTCTTCATGGAAAAATGTGAAAAATAAAATTTTCTAAAAATGACATAAATGCCTTCTAAACACCTCAAACATTCACTCTCAAACAGAAGATTGTTGTTTTTCGCAATATTTTTAGAAATTTGGGCTCTTTTAGTAACATTAACACCTGGGCTGAAGCATCTTTTATGATCATTTATTGTCTTTCAGGATTCATTCTGGGTTTTATTTTGTTTATTTGATGAAAATGAACAACAACACACACCTTGGATACATTATTGTTTGATTTGTGTTGAGTGAGATTTTCACCTAGAACCCAAAGGGGGGGGTATTGGCACTTTTCATGGAAAAATGTGAAAAATTAAATTTTCTAAAAATGAAATAAATGCCTTCTAAACACCTCAAACATTCAGTCTAAAACAGAAGACTGTTGTTTTTCGCAATATTTTTAGAAATTTGGACTCTTTTAGTAACATTAACATTTGCGCTGAAGCAACTTAAATGCTAATTTCTTGTCTTTCAGGATTAATTCTGGGTTTAATTTTGTTTATTTGATGAAAATGAACAAAAATACACACCATGGAAACATTTTTGTTTGATTTGTGTCGAGTGAGATTTTCACCTAGTACCCAAAGGGGGGGGTATTGGCACTTTTCATGGAAAAATGTGAAAAATTAAATTTTCTAAAA
>NW_027287327.1:0-77474 GCF_022747635.1 Hetaerina americana
AGACGCTGAGGGTGGCTAGTGGAATTTTTCTATCTATAACCCTGCAGTTGCTTTCCCGTATCGTCCGGGGGGAAATGGAGTCCTTAAGTCTTCTAGCTCTGGCATCTATTTCCTGAATTTTATATGCATGATCCAAGCGACCAACATTATATATTAGTACGAATAATTTGCGAGACCTCGGTGCTGAGCCATGCGGATCAAATTTATTCAATCATTTCAATCTTGAATTGAGACGTCTTTCAGCCAATGATACCCACCCTAAATCCATGAATATTTATATAAAAACTCATACATTATGGCACCCTCATTTCTTCTTCTTGGCCTTATGGTTAAGATCAAATTGAGGTCCGGCCCCCGGTGCACTTGCAAGTCCGCAATGGACCGGTAGCTTGAACACCGAGGCCGCACGGCCGCCTTAGGACCCCCGGGGGAACTCTCCGTCAATCCCGTACGTATCCGAGCAGGGCGGATGATTTGAAATGCGCGCGGTTTCATTTTCGGCCGCGACGATGGTCAAGCGACAGTTATTCGAGCTTTACGCCCGATCGGTTTTGTTGACCTCCTCACTCTAGCAGGTATTTGTGATAGATTATATCAGCCAAAAAACCATCATCTCAAATCGCCAAACAGTTTAAATGTCTTCCCGAATCCACTCGTACTGGCCCAGACCAGCCATAGAAACCGAGAAGCGGTTGAGTGCCTTCAGCGGATAACTCCGCCGCCACCTGGACTATGCAGGTGGGAATCACGATATCAATGCAAACTTTGAAATTTTGAAATGTTTCGTTCCGGGGTTTCTCAGACCGCGGGGAAGCAGAGCGGCCAGGTCCGGAGGGGACCTGGAAGCGCAGCATGAGCCGGACTACACTTTGATCTTAGCCATTAGGCTAAGAAGAAGAGTCGGGGGATCAAACTGTATGATTTCGCGCACGGCGCTCCTACGGGACGAAGCGCCTTGGCACGTGCCACCCGTGGGTAAAAGGGGAGGGGAGGAGTCGGGCTCGAATGCCAAGACGTTCCTCCTCTACTGATTGCGGGAGGAGGGGGGCGGAGGACCTAGCACGCGGGGATTCATTCTGGTGGGCGCGACGCGCTGAATTTAAAATTTATTTTGTTGAAATTTTTCGTTCCGCAGTCCCTTAGAAAACGGGAAAACCCTCCGTCGCACCCCTCTGTCTTCAGCATTCACATCTTTTAAACATTTTGTTAGTTCAAAACGAAAAATTTTCAATTAACATTCCACGGTGTTTCAGGCCGTAGAATATTGTCCACCAGGCCCCGTGGTGCCATGATTTAATGCCCTCCCATGCCGCCACGTCCTTCACATAAAAACGGGGCGGCGGGGCCCATTAGAAGAGCATCCTCGCGTTCTAGTTCCTCCGCCCCTTCCACCTCTCGATTCTGCGGAGTAGGAAATTCGAGTCGTCGAGGCCCCCTACTCCACCGGGCAGTGTGTGCGAAGGCACTTCGGCGCTTAGGATGCGCAGTCCTGTAAAAAACATAAAGTTCATCTATATCTACATAATACCCCGTTAGCAGCCGCAAGGGCGTGTGGCGTGGGGTGTTAGGTCACCAACTGTAAAAAGGAAATACACCACATGCAAAAGAAACAACACGCAAAAATACACCCACAGCAGCGCACACACTCATGAAAAAATCCCTTCATCCAATTCTCATGCAAACGCATATACCGCAAAACAACTAAAAAACTGCACCACATGATGCAGCACGGAAGCCATCTTACAACACGGAAGCCAGGACAAACAAGAAAGAAATTTAAACATCACTACCACATGAAAATGTACCACGTAGCACTCAACCCCGAAAGAGTCTGTAAAAGGCAACGAATTCGACCCAACGTTGCTGGAAGCAGGAATTTCCCCCCGCGGAGAGGGACGAGGAAATGAAATGGAAACTTAAAAACAGATGAAATAAACACAAATGTGGTCATTCGGAAAGAATGGATTATAACAAAACGCATAAGGTTAGTGGAAGAGCATGCATAATACATACAACTAATGATTTTTTAGACGCTGAGGGTGGCTAGTGGAATTTTTGCTATCTATAACCCTGCAGTTGCTATCCCGTATCGTCCGGGGGGAAATGGAGTCCTTAAGTCTTCTAGCTCTGGCATCTATTTCCTGAATTTTATATGCATGATCCAAGCGACCAATTTATATATTAGTACGAATAATTTGCGAGACCTCGGTGCTGAGCCATGCGGATTAAATTTATTCAATCATTTCAATCTTGCATTGAGACGTCTTTCAGCCAATGATTCCCACCCTAAATCCATGAATATTTATATAAAAACTCATACATTATGGCACCCTCATTTCTTCTTCTTGGCCTTATGGTTACGATCAAATTGAGGTCCGGCCCCGGTGCACTTGCAAGTCCGCAATGGACCGGTAGCTTGAACACCGAGGCCGCACGGCCGCCTTGGGACCCCCGGGGGAACTCTCCGTCAATCCCGTACGTACTCGAGCAGGGCGGATGATTTGAAATACGCACGGTTTCATTTTGGCCGCGACGATGGTCAAGCGACAGTTATTCGAGCTTTACGCCCGATCGGTTTTGTTGACCTCCTCACTCTAGCAGGTATTTGTGAAAGATTATATCAGCCAAGAAACCATCATCTCAAATCGCTAAACAATGTAAATGTCTTCCCGAATCCACTCGTACTGGCCCAGACCAGCCATAGAAACCGAGAAGAGGTTGAGTGCCTTCAGCGGATAACTCGGCCGCCACCTGGACTTTGCAGGTGGGAATCACGATATCAATGCAAACTTTGATATTTTGAAATGTTTCGTTCCGCGGTTTCTCAGACCGCGGGGAAGCAGAGCGGCCAGGTCCGGAGGGGACCTGGAAGCGCACCATGGGCCGGACTACACTTTGATCTTAGCCATTAGGATAAGAAGAAGAGTCGGGGGATCAAACTGTATGATTTCGCGCACGGCGCTCCTACGCGACGAAGCGCCTTGGCACGTGCCACCCGCGGGTAAAAGGGGAGGGGAGGAGTCGGGCTCGAATGCCAAGACGTTCCTCCTCTACTGATTGCGGGAGGAGGGGGGCGGAGGACCTAGCACGCGAGGATTCATTCTGGTGGGCGCGACGCGCTGAATTTAAAATTTATTTTGTTGAAATTTTTCGTTCCGCAGTCCCTTAGAAAACGGGAAAAACCTCCGTCGCACCCCTCTGTCTTCAGCATTTACATCTTTTAAACATTTTGTTAGTTCAAAACGAAAAATTTTCAATTAACATTCCACGGTGTTTCAGGCCGTAGAATATTGTCCACCAGGCCCCGTGGTGCCATGATTTAATGCCCTCCCATGCCGCCACGTCCTTCACATAAAAACGGGGCGGCGGGGGCCATTAGAAGAGCATCCTCGCGTGCTAGTTCCTCCGCCCCCTTCCACCTCTCGATTCTGCGGAGTAGGAAATTCGAGTCGTCGAGGCCCCCTACTCCACCGGGCAGTGTGTGCGAAGGCACTTCGGCGCTTAGGATGCGCAGTCCGGTAAAAAACATAAAGTTCATCTATATCTACATAATACCTCGTTAGCAGCCGCAAGGGCGTGTGGCGTGGGGTGTTAGGTCACCAACTGTAAAAAGGAAATACACCACATGCAAAAGAAACAACACGCAAAAATACACCCACAGCAGGGCACACACTCATGCAAAAATCCCTTCATCCAATACTCATGCAAACGCATATACCGCAAAACAACTAAAAAACTGCACCACATGATGCAGCACGGAAGGCATCCTACAACACGGAAGCAAGGACAAACAAGCAAGAAATTTAAACATCACTACCACATGAAAATGTACCACGTAGCACTCCACCCCGAAAGAGTCTGTAAAAGGCAACGAATTCGACCCAACGTTGCTGGTAGCAGGAATTTCCCCCCGCGGAGACGGACGAGGAAATGAAATGGAAACTTAAAAACAGATGAAATAAACACAAATTTGGTCATTCGGAAAGAATGGATTATAACAAAACGCATAAGGTCAGTGGAAGAGCATGCATAATACATACAACTAATGATTTTTTTGACGCTGAGGGTGGCTAGTGGAATTTTTCTATCTATAACCCTGCAGTTGCTTTCCCGTATCGTCCGGGGGGAAATGGAGTCCTTAAGTCTTCTAGCTCTGGCATCTATTTCCTGAATTTTATATGCATGATCCAAGCGACCAACATTATATATTAGTACGAATAATTTGCGAGACCTCGGTGCTGAGCCATGCGGATGAAATTTATTCAATCATTTCAATCTTGAATTGAGACGTCTTTCAGCCAATGATTCCCACCCTAAATCCATGAATATTTATATAAAAACTCATACATTATGGCACCCTCATTTCTTCTTCTTGGCCTTATGGTTAAGATCAAATTGAGGTCCGGCCCCCGGTGCACTTGCAAGTCCGCAATGGACCGGTAGCTTGAACACCGAGGCCGCACGGCCGCCTTAGGACCCCCGGGGGAACTCTCCGTCAATCCCGTACGTATCCGAGCAGGGCGGATGATTTGAAATGCGCGCGGTTTCATTTTCGGCCGCGACGATGGTCAAGCGACAGTTATTCGAGCTTTACGCCCGATCGGTTTTGTTGACCTCCTCACTCTAGCAGGTATTTGTGAAAGATTATATCAGCCAAAAAACCATCATCTCAAATCGCCAAACAGTTTAAATGTCTTCCCGAATCCACTCGTACTGGCCCAGACCAGCCATAGAAACCGAGAAGCGGTTGAGTGCCTTCAGCGGATAACTCCGCCGCCACCTGGACTATGCAGGTGGGAATCACGATATCAATGCAAACTTTGAAATTTTGAAATGTTTCGTTCCGGGGTTTCTCAGACCGCGGGGAAGCAGAGCGGCCAAGTCCGGAGGGGACCTGGAAGCGCAGCATGAGCCGGACTACACTTTGATCTTAGCCATTAGGCTAAGAAGAAGAGTCGGGGGATCAAACTGTATGATTTCGTGCACGGCGCTCCTACGGGACGAAGCGCCTTGGCACGTGCCACCCGTGGGTAAAAGGGGAGGGGAGGAGTCGGGCTCGAATGCCAAGACGTTCCTCCTCTACTGATTGCGGGAGGAGGGGGGCGGAGGACCTAGCACGCGGGGATTCATTCTGGTGGGCGCGACGCGCTGAATTTAAAATTTATTTTGTTGAAATTTTTCGTTCCGCAGTCCCTTAGAAAACGGGGAAACCCTCCGTCGCACCCCTCGGTCTTCAGCATTTACATCTTTTAAACATTTTGTTAGTTCAAAACGAAAAATTTTCAATTAACATTCCACTGTGTTTCAGGCCGTAGAATATTGTCCACCAGGCCCCGTGGTGCCATGATTTAATGCCCTCCCATGCCGCCACGTCCTTCACATAAAAACGGGGTGGCGGGGGCCATTAGAAGAGCATCCTCGCGTGCTAGTTCCTCCGCCCCCTTCCACCTCTCGATTCTGCGGAGTAGGAAATTCGAGTCGTCGAGGCCCCCTACTCCACCGGGCAGTGTGTGCGAAGGCACTTCGGCGCTTAGGATGCGCAGTCCGGTAAAAAACATAAAGTTCATCTATATCTACATAATACCCCGTTAGCAGCCGCAAGGGCGTGTGGCGTGGGGTGTTAGGTCACCAACTGTAAAAAGGAAATACACCACATGCAAAAGAAACAACACGCAAAAATACACCCACAGCAGCGCACACACTCATGCAAAAATCCCTTCATCCAATACTCATGCAAACGCATATACCGCAAAACAACTAAAAAACTGCACCACATGATGCAGCACGGAAGGCATCCTACAACACGGAAGCCAGCACAAACAAGCAAGAAATTTAAACATCACTACCACATGAAAATGTACCACGTAGCACTCCACCCCGAAAGAGTCTGTAAAAGGCAACGAATTCGACCCAACGTTGCTGGTAGCAGGAATTCCCCCCGCGGAGAGGGACGAGGAAATGAAATGGAAACTTAAAAACAGATGAAATAAACACAAATGTGGTCATTCGGAAAGAATGGATTATAACAAAACGCATAAGGTTAGTGGAAGAGCATGCATAATACATACAACTAATGATTTTTTAGACGCTGAGGGTGGCTAGTGGAATTTTTGCTATCTATAACCCTGCAGTTGCTATCCCGTATCGTCCGGGGGGAAATGGAGTCCTTAAGTCTTCTAGCTCTGGCATCTATTTCCTGAATTTTATATGCATGATCCAAGCGACCAATTTATATATTAGTACGAATAATTTGCGAGACCTCGGTGCTGAGCCATGCGGATCAAATTTATTCAATCATTTCAATCTTGCATTGAGACGTCTTTCAGCCAATGATTCCCACCCTAAATCCATGAATATTTATATAAAACTCATACATTATGGCACCCTCATTTCTTCTTCTTGGCCTTATGATTAAGATCAAATTGAGGTCCGGCCCCCGGTGCACTTGCAAGTCCGCAATGGACCGGTAGCTTGAACACCGAGGCCGCACGGCCGCTTCAGGACCCCCGGGGGAACTCTCCGTCAATCCCGTACGTATCCGAGCAGGGCGGATGATTTGAAATACGCGCGGTTTCATTTTCGGCCGCGACGATGGTCAAGCGACAGTTATTCGAGCTTTACGCCCGATCGGTTTTGTTGACATCCTCACTCTAGCAGGTATTTGTGAAAGATTATATCAGCCAAAAAACCATCATCTCAAATCGCCAAACAATTTAAATGTCTTCCCGAATCCACTCGTACTGGCCCAGACCAGCCATAGAAACCGAGAAGAGGTTGAGTGCCTTCAGCGGATAACTCGGCCGCCACCTGGACTATGCAGGTGGGAATCACGATATCAATGCAAACTTTGATATTTTGAAATGTTTCGTTCCGCGGTTTCTCAGACCGCGGGGAAGCAGAGCGGCCAGGTCCGGAGGGGACCTGGAAGCGCACCATGGGCCGGACTACACTTTGATCTTAGCCATTAGGCTAAGAAGAAGAGTCGGGGGACCAAACTGTATGATTTCGCGCACGGCGCTCCTACGCGACGAAGCGCCTTGGCACGTGCCACCCGTGGGTAAAAGGGGAGGGGAGGAGTCGGGCTCGAATGCCAAGACGTTCCTCCTCTACTGATTGCGGGAGGAGGGGGGCGGAGGACCTAGCACGCGAGGATTCATTCTGGTGGGCGCGACGCGCTGAATTTAAAATTTATTTTGTTGAAATTTTTCGTTCCGCAGTCCCTTAGAAAACGGGAAAACCCTCCGTCGCACCCCTCTGTCTTCAGCATTTACATCTTTTAAACATTTTGTTAGTTCAAAACGAAAAATTTTCAATTAACATTCCACGGTGTTTCAGGCCGTAGAATATTGTCCACCAGGCCCCGTGGTGCCATGATTTAATGCCCTCCCATGCCGCCACGTCCTTCACATAAAAACGGGGCGGCGGGGGCCATTAGAAGAGCATCCTCGCGTTCTAGTTCCTCCGCCCCCTTCCACCTCTCGATTCTGCGGAGTAGGAAATTCGAGTCGTCGAGGCCCCCTACTCCACCGGGCAGTGTGTGCGAAGGCACTTCGGCGCTTAGGATGCGCAGTCCTGTAAAAAACATAAAGTTCATCTATATCTACATAATACCCCGTTAGCAGCCGCAAGGGCGTGTGGCGTGGGGTGTTAGGTCACCAACTGTAAAAAGGAAATACACCACATGCAAAAGAAACAACACGCAAAAATACACCCACAGCAGCGCACACACTCATGAAAAAATCCCTTCATCCAATTCTCATGCAAACGCATATACCGCAAAACAACTAAAAAACTGCACCACATGATGCAGCACGGAAGCCATCCTACAACACGGAAGCCAGGACAAACAAGAAAGAAATTTAAACATCACTACCACATGAAAATGTACCACGTAGCACTCAACCCCGAAAGAGTCTGTAAAAGGCAACGAATTCGACCCAACGTTGCTGGAAGCAGGAATTTCCCCCCGCGGAGAGGGACGAGGAAATGAAATGGAAACTTAAAAACAGATGAAATAAACACAAATGTGGTCATTCGGAAAGAATGGATTATAACAAAACGCATAAGGTTAGTGGAAGAGCATGCATAATACATACAACTAATGATTTTTTAGACGCTGAGGGTGGCTAGTGGAATTTTTGCTATCTATAACCCTGCAGTTGCTATCCCGTATCGTCCGGGGGGAAATGGAGTCCTTAAGTCTTCTAGCTCTGGCATCTATTTCCTGAATTTTATATGCATGATCCAAGCGACCAATTTATATATTAGTACGAATAATTTGCGAGACCTCGGTGCTGAGCAATGCGGATCAAATTTATTCAATCATTTCAATCTTGAATTGAGACGTCTTTCAGCCAATGATTCCCACCCTAAATCCATGAATATTTATATAAAAACTCATACATTATGGCACCCTCATTTCTTCTTCTTGGCCTTATGGTTAAGATCAAATTGAGGTCCGGCCCCCGGTGCACTTGCAAGTCCGCAATGGACCGGTAGCTTGAACACCGAGGCCGCACGGCCGCCTTAGGACCCCCGGGGGAACTCTCCGTCAATCCCGTACGTATCCGAGCAGGGCGGATGATTTGAAATGCGCGCGGTTTCATTTTCGGCCGCGACGATGGTCAAGCGACAGTTATTCGAGCATTACGCCCGATCGGTTTTGTTGACCTCCTCACTCTAGCAGGTATTTGTGAAAGATTATATCAGCCAAAAAACCATCATCTCAAATCGCCAAACAATTTAAATGTCGTCCCGAATCCACTCGTACTGGCCCAGACCAGCCATAGAAACCGAGAAGAGGTTGAGTGCCTTCAGCGGATAACTCGGCCGACATCTGGACTATGCAGGTGGGAATCACGATATCAATGCAAACTTTGAAATTTTGAAATGTTTCGTTCCGCGGTTTCTCAGACCGCGGGGAAGCAGAGCGGCCAGGTCCGGAGGGGACCTGGAAGCGCACCATGGGCCGGACTACACTTTGATCTTAGCCATTAGGCTAAGAAGAAGAGTCGGGGGACCAAACTGTATGATTTCATGCACGGCGCTCCTACGCGACGAAGCGCCTTGGCACGTGCCACCCGTGGGTAAAAGGGGAGGGGAGGAGTCGGGCTCGAATGCCAAGACGTTCCTCCTCTACTGATTGCGGGAGGAGGGGGGCGGAGGACCTAGCACGCGAGGATTCATTCTGGTGGGCGCGACGCGCTGAATTTAAAATTTATTTTGTTGAAATTTTTCGTTCCGCAGTCCCTTAGAAAACGGGAAAACCCTCCGTCGCACCCCTCTGTCTTCAGCATTTACATCTTTTAAACATTTTGTTAGTTCAAAACGAAAAATTTTCAATTAACATTCCACGGTGTTTCAGGCCGTAGAATATTGTCCACCAGGCCCCGTGGTGCCATGATTTAATGCCCTCCCATGCCGCCACGTCCTTCACATAAAAACGGGGCGGCGGGGGCCATTAGAAGAGCATCCTCGCGTTCTAGTTCCTCCGCCCCCTTCCACCTCTCGATTCTGCGGAGTAGGAAATTCGAGTCGTCGAGGCCCCCTACTCCACCGGGCAGTGTGTGCGAAGGCACTTCGGCGCTTAGGATGCGCAGTCCTGTAAAAAACATAAAGTTCATCTATATCTACATAATACCCCGTTAGCAGCCGCAAGGGCGTGTGGCGTGGGGTGTTAGGTCACCAACTGTAAAAAGGAAATACACCACATGCAAAAGAAACAACACGCAAAAATACACCCACAGCAGCGCACACACTCATGAAAAAATCCCTTCATCCAATTCTCATGCAAACGCATATACCGCAAAACAACTAAAAAACTGCACCACATGATGCAGCACGGAAGCCATCCTACAACACGGAAGCCAGGACAAACAAGAAAGAAATTTAAACATCACTACCACATGAAAATGTACCACGTAGCACTCAACCCCGAAAGAGTCTGTAAAAGGCAACGAATTCGACCCAACGTTGCTGGAAGCAGGAATTTCCCCCCGCGGAGAGGGACGAGGAAATGAAATGGAAACTTAAAAACAGATGAAATAAACACAAATGTGGTCATTCGGAAAGAATGGATTATAACAAAACGCATAAGGTTAGTGGAAGAGCATGCATAATACATACAACTAATGATTTTTTAGACGCTGAGGGTGGCTAGTGGAATTTTTGCTATCTATAACCCTGCAGTTGCTATCCCGTATCGTCCGGGGGGAAATGGAGTCCTTAAGTCTTCTAGCTCTGGCATCTATTTCCTGAATTTTATATGCATGATCCAAGCGACCAATTTATATATTAGTACGAATAATTTGCGAGACCTCGGTGCTGAGCCATGCGGATTAAATTTATTCAATCATTTCAATCTTGCATTGAGACGTCTTTCAGCCAATGATTCCCACCCTAAATCCATGAATATTTATATAAAAACTCATACATTATGGCACCCTCATTTCTTCTTCTTGGCCTTATGGTTACGATCAAATTGAGGTCCGGCCCCCGGTGCACTTGCAAGTCCGCAATGGACCGGTAGCTTGAACACCGAGGCCGCACGGCCGCCTTGGGACCCCCGGGGGAACTCTCCGTCAATCCCGTACGTATCCGAGCAGGGCGGATGATTTGAAATACGCACGGTTTCATTTTGGCCGCGACGATGGTCAAGCGACAGTTATTCGAGCTTTACGCCCGATCGGTTTTGTTGACCTCCTCACTCTAGCAGGTATTTGTGAAAGATTATATCAGCCAAAAAACCATCATCTCAAATCGCTAAACAATGTAAATGTCTTCCCGAATCCACTCGTACTGGCCCAGACCAGCCATAGAAACCGAGAAGAGGTTGAGTGCCTTCAGCGGATAACTCGGCCGCCACCTGGACTTTGCAGGTGGGAATCACGATATCAATGCAAACTTTGATATTTTGAAATGTTTCGTTCCGCGGTTTCTCAGACCGCGGGGAAGCAGAGCGGCCAGGTCCGGAGGGGACCTGGAAGCGCACCATGGGCCGGACTACACTTTGATCTTAGCCATTAGGATAAGAAGAAGAGTCGGGGGATCAAACTGTATGATTTCGCGCACGGCGCTCCTACGCGACGAAGCGCCTTGGCACGTGCCACCCGCGGGTAAAAGGGGAGGGGAGGAGTCGGGCTCGAATGCCAAGACGTTCCTCCTCTACTGATTGCGGGAGGAGGGGGGCGGAGGACCTAGCACGCGAGGATTCATTCTGGTGGGCGCGACGCGCTGAATTTAAAATTTATTTTGTTGAAATTTTTCGTTCCGCAGTCCCTTAGAAAACGGGAAAAACCTCCGTCGCACCCCTCTGTCTTCAGCATTTACATCTTTTAAACATTTTGTTAGTTCAAAACGAAAAATTTTCAATTAACATTCCACGGTGTTTCAGGCCGTAGAATATTGTCCACCAGGCCCCGTGGTGCCATGATTTAATGCCCTCCCATGCCGCCACGTCCTTCACATAAAAACGGGGCGGCGGGGGCCATTAGAAGAGCATCCTCGCGTGCTAGTTCCTCCGCCCCCTTCCACCTCTCGATTCTGCGGAGTAGGAAATTCGAGTCGTCGAGGCCCCCTACTCCACCGGGCAGTGTGTGCGAAGGCACTTCGGCGCTTAGGATGCGCAGTCCGGTAAAAAACATAAAGTTCATCTATATCTACATAATACCTCGTTAGCAGCCGCAAGGGCGTGTGGCGTGGGGTGTTAGGTCACCAACTGTAAAAAGGAAATACACCACATGCAAAAGAAACAACACGCAAAAATACACCCACAGCAGGGCACACACTCATGCAAAAATCCTTTCATCCAATACTCATGCAAACGCATATACCGCAAAACAACTAAAAAACTGCACCACATGATGCAGCACGGAAGGCATCCTACAACACGGAAGCAAGGACAAACAAGCAAGAAATTTAAACATCACTACCACATGAAAATGTACCACGTAGCACTCCACCCCGAAAGAGTCTGTAAAAGGCAACGAATTCGACCCAACGTTGCTGGTAGCAGGAATTTCCCCCCGCGGAGACGGACGAGGAAATGAAATGGAAACTTAAAAACAGATGAAATAAACACAAATTTGGTCATTCGGAAAGAATGGATTATAACAAAACGCATAAGGTCAGTGGAAGAGCATGCATAATACATACAACTAATGATTTTTTAGACGCTGAGGGTGGCTAGTGGAATTTTTCTATCTATAACCCTGCAGTTGCTTTCCCGTATCGTCCGGGGGGAAATGGAGTCCTTAAGTCTTCTAGCTCTGGCATCTATTTCCTGAATTTTATATGCATGATCCAAGCGACCAATTTATATATTAGTACGAATAATTTGCGAGACCTCGGTGCTGAGCCATGCGGATCAAATTTATTCAATCATTTCAATCTTGCATTGAGACGTCTTTCAGCCAATGATTCCCACCCTAAATCCATGAATATTTATATAAAACTCATACATTATGGCACCCTCATTTCTTCTTCTTGGCCTTATGATTAAGATCAAATTGAGGTCCGGCCCCCGGTGCACTTGCAAGTCCGCAATGGACCGGTAGCTTGAACACCGAGGCCGCACGGCCGCTTCAGGACCCCCGGGGGAACTCTCCGTCAATCCCGTACGTATCCGAGCAGGGCGGATGATTTGAAATACGCGCGGTTTCATTTTCGGCCGCGACGATGGTCAAGCGACAGTTATTCGAGCTTTACGCCCGATCGGTTTTGTTGACCTCCTCACTCTAGCAGGTATTTGTGAAAGATTATATCAGCCAAAAAACCATCATCTCAAATCGCCAAACAATTTAAATGTCTTCCCGAATCCACTCGTACTGGCCCAGACCAGCCATAGAAACCGAGAAGAGGTTGAGTGCCTTCAGCGGATAACTCGGCCGCCACCTGGACTATGCAGGTGGGAATCACGATATCAATGCAAACTTTGATATTTTGAAATGTTTCGTTCCGCGGTTTCTCAGACCGCGGGGAAGCAGAGCGGCCAGGTCCGGAGGGGACCTGGAAGCGCACCATGGGCCGGACTACACTTTGATCTTAGCCATTAGGCTAAGAAGAAGAGTCGGGGGACCAAACTGTATGATTTCGCGCACGGCGCTCCTACGCGACGAAGCGCCTTGGCACGTGCCACCCGTGGGTAAAAGGGGAGGGGAGGAGTCGGGCTCGAATGCCAAGACGTTCCTCCTCTACTGATTGCGGGAGGAGGGGGGCGGAGGATCTAGCACGCGAGGATTCATTCTGGTGGGCGCGACGCGCTGAATTTAAAATTTATTTTGTTGAAATTTTTCGTTCCGCAGTCCCTTAGAAAACGGGAAAAACCTCCGTCGCACCCCTCTGTCTTCAGCATTTACATCTTTTAAACATTTTGTTAGTTCAAAACGAAAAATTTTCAATTAACATTCCACGGTGTTTCAGGCCGTAGAATATTGTCCACCAGGCCCCGTGGTGCCATGATTTAATGCCCTTCCATGCCGCCACGTCCTTCACATAAAAACGGGGCGGCGGGGGCCATTAGAAGAGCATCCTCGCGTTCTAGTTCCTCCGCCCCCTTCCACCTCTCGATTCTGCGGAGTAGGAAATTCGAGTCGTCGAGGCCCCCTACTCCACCGGGCAGTGTGTGCGAAGGCACTTCGGCGCTTAGGATGCGCAGTCCTGTAAAAAACATAAAGTTCATCTATATCTACATAATACCTCGTTAGCAGCCGCAAGGGCGTGTGGCGTGGGGTGTTAGGTCACCAACTGTAAAAAGGAAATACACCACATGCAAAAGAAACAACACGCAAAAATACACCCACAGCAGCGCACACACTCATGAAAAAATCCCTTCATCCAATTCTCATGCAAACGCATATACCGCAAAACAACTAAAAAACTGCACCACATGATGCAGCACGGAAGCCATCCTACAACACGGAAGCCAGGACAAACAAGAAAGAAATTTAAACATCACTACCACATGAAAATGTACCACGTAGCACTCAACCCCGAAAGAGTCTGTAAAAGGCAACGAAATCGACCCAACGTTGCTGGAAGCAGGAATTTCCCCCCGCGGAGAGGGACGAGGAAATGAAATGGAAACTTAAAAACAGATGAAATAAACACAAATGTGGTCATTCGGAAAGAATGGATTATAACAAAACGCATAAGGTTAGTGGAAGAGCATGCATAATACATACAACTAATGATTTTTTAGACGCTGAGGGTGGCTAGTGGAATTTTTGCTATCTATAACCCTGCAGTTGCTATCCCGTATCGTCCGGGGGGAAATGGAGTCCTTAAGTCTTCTAGCTCTGGCATCTATTTCCTGAATTTTATATGCATGATCCAAGCGACCAATTTATATATTAGTACGAATAATTTGCGAGACCTCGGTGCTGAGCCATGCGGATTAAATTTATTCAATCATTTCAATCTTGCATTGAGACGTCTTTCAGCCAATGATTCCCACCCTAAATCCATGAATATTTATATAAAAACTCATACATTATGGCACCCTCATTTCTTCTTCTTGGCCTTATGGTTACGATCAAATTGAGGTCCGGCCCCCGGTGCACTTGCAAGTCCGCAATGGACCGGTAGCTTGAACACCGAGGCCGCACGGCCGCCTTGGGACCCCCGGGGGAACTCTCCGTCAATCCCGTACGTATCCGAGCAGGGCGGATGATTTGAAATACGCACGGTTTCATTTTGGCCGCGACGATGGTCAAGCGACAGTTATTCGAGCTTTACGCCCGATCGGTTTTGTTGACCTCCTCACTCTAGCAGGTATTTGTGAAAGATTATATCAGCCAAAAAACCATCATCTCAAATCGCTAAACAATGTAAATGTCTTCCCGAATCCACTCGTACTGGCCCAGACCAGCCATAGAAACCGAGAAGAGGTTGAGTGCCTTCAGCGGATAACTCGGCCGCCACCTGGACTTTGCAGGTGGGAATCACGATATCAATGCAAACTTTGATATTTTGAAATGTTTCGTTCCGCGGTTTCTCAGACCGCGGGGAAGCAGAGCGGCCAGGTCCGGAGGGGACCTGGAAGCGCACCATGGGCCGGACTACACTTTGATCTTAGCCATTAGGATAAGAAGAAGAGTCGGGGAACAAACTGTATGATTTCGCGCACGGCGCTCCTACGCGACGAAGCGCCTTGGCACGTGCCACCCGCGGGTAAAAGGGGAGGGGAGGAGTCGGGCTCGAATGCCAAGACGTTCCTCCTCTACTGATTGCGGGAGGAGGGGGGCGGAGGACCTAGCACGCGAGGATTCATTCTGGTGGGCGCGACGCGCTGAATTTAAAATTTATTTTGTTGAAATTTTTCGTTCCGCAGTCCCTTAGAAAACGGGAAAAACCTCCGTCGCACCCCTCTGTCTTCAGCATTTACATCTTTTAAACATTTTGTTAGTTCAAAACGAAAAATTTTCAATTAACATTCCACGGTGTTTCAGGCCGTAGAATATTGTCCACCAGGCCCCGTGGTGCCATGATTTAATGCCCTCCCATGCCGCCACGTCCTTCACATAAAAACGGGGCGGCGGGGGCCATTAGAAGAGCATCCTCGCGTGCTAGTTCCTCCGCCCCCTTCCACCTATCGATTCTGCGGAGTAGGAAATTCGAGTCGTCGAGGCCCCCTACTCCACCGGGCAGTGTGTTCGAAGGCACTTCGGCGCTTAGGATGCGCAGTCCGGTAAAAAACATAAAGTTCATCTATATCTACATAATACCTCGTTAGCAGCCGCAAGGGCGTGTGGCGTGGGGTGTTAGGTCACCAACTGTAAAAAGGAAATACACCACATGCAAAAGAAACAACACGCAAAAATACACCCACAGCAGGGCACACACTCATGCAAAAATCCCTTCATCCAATACTCATGCAAACGCATATACCGCAAAACAACTAAAAAACTGCACCACATGATGCAGCACGGAAGGCATCCTACAACACGGAAGCAAGGACAAACAAGCAAGAAATTTAAACATCACTACCACATGAAAATGTACCACGTAGCACTCCACCCCGAAAGAGTCTGTAAAAGGCAACGAATTCGACCCAACGTTGCTGGTAGCAGGAATTTCCCCCCGCGGAGACGGACGAGGAAATGAAATGGAAACTTAAAAACAGATGAAATAAACACAAATTTGGTCATTCGGAAAGAATGGATTATAACAAAACGCATAAGGTCAGTGGAAGAGCATGCATAATACATACAACTAATGATTTTTTAGACGCTGAGGGTGGCTAGTGGAATTTTTCTATCTATAACCCTGCAGTTGCTTTCCCGTATCGTCCGGGGGGAAATGGAGTCCTTAAGTCTTCTAGCTCTGGCATCTATTTCCTGAATTTTATATGCATGATCCAAGCGACCAACATTATATATTAGTACGAATAATTTGCGAGACCTCGGTGCTGAGCCATGCGGATCAAATTTATTCAATCATTTCAATCTTGAATTGAGACGTCTTTCAGCCAATGATACCCACCCTAAATCCATGAATATTTATATAAAAACTCATACATTATGGCACCCTCATTTCTTCTTCTTGGCCTTATGGTTAAGATCAAATTGAGGTCCGGCCCCCGGTGCACTTGCAAGTCCGCAATGGACCGGTAGCTTGAACACCGAGGCCGCACGGCCGCCTTAGGACCCCCGGGGGAACTCTCCGTCAATCCCGTACGTATCCGAGCAGGGCGGATGATTTGAAATGCGCGCGGTTTCATTTTCGGCCGCGACGATGGTCAAGCGACAGTTATTCGAGCTTTACGCCCGATCGGTTTTGTTGACCTCCTCACTCTAGCAGGTATTTGTGAAAGATTATATCAGCCAAAAAACCATCATCTCAAATCGCCAAACAGTTTAAATGTCTTCCCGAATCCACTCGTACTGGCCCAGACCAGCCATAGAAACCGAGAAGCGGTTGAGTGCCTTCAGCGGATAACTCCGCCGCCACCTGGACTATGCAGGTGGGAATCACGATATCAATGCAAACTTTGAAATTTTGAAATGTTTCGTTCCGGGGTTTCTCAGACCGCGGGGAAGCAGAGCGGCCAGGTCCGGAGGGGACCTGGAAGCGCAGCATGAGCCGGACTACACTTTGATCTTAGCCATTAGGCTAAGAAGAAGAGTCGGGGGATCAAACTGTATGATTTCGCGCACGGCGCTCCTACGCGACGAAGCGCCTTGGCACGTGCCACCCGCGGGTAAAAGGGGAGGGGAGGAGTCGGGCTCGAATGCCAAGACGTTCCTCCTCTACTGATTGCGGGAGGAGGGGGGCGGAGGACCTAGCACGCGGGGATTCATTCTGGTGGGCGCGACGCGCTGAATTTAAAATTTATTTTGTTGAAATTTTTCGTTCCGCAGTCCCTTAGAAAACGGGGAAACCCTCCGTCGCACCCCTCGGTCTTCAGCATTTACATCTTTTAAACATTTTGTTAGTTCAAAACGAAAAATTTTCAATTAACATTCCACTGTGTTTCAGGCCGTAGAATATTGTCCACCAGGCCCCGTGGTGCCATGATTTAATGCCCTCCCATGCCGCCACGTCCTTCACATAAAAACGGGGCGGCGGGGGCCATTAGAAGAGCATCCTCGCGTGCTAGTTCCTCCGCCCCCTTCCACCTCTCGATTCTGCGGAGTAGGAAATTCGAGTCGTCGAGGCCCCCTACTCCACCGGGCAGTGTGTGCGAAGGCACTTCGGCGCTTAGGATGCGCAGTCCGGTAAAAAACATAAAGTTCATCTATATCTACATAATACCCCGTTAGCAGCCGCAAGGGCGTGTGGCGTGGGGTGTTAGGTCACCAACTGTAAAAAGGAAATACACCATATGCAAAAGAAACAACACGCAAAAATACACCCACAGCAGCGCACACACTCATGCAAAAATCCCTTCATCCAATACTCATGCAAACGCATATACCGCAAAACAACTAAAAAACTGCACCACATGATGCAGCACGGAAGGCATCCTACAACACGGAAGCCAGGACAAACAAGCAAGAAATTTAAACATCACTACCACATGAAAATGTACCACGTAGCACTCCACCCCGAAAGAGTCTGTAAAAGGCAACGAATTCGACCCAACGTTGCTGGTAGCAGGAATTCCCCCCGCGGAGAGGGACGAGGAAATGAAATGGAAACTTAAAAACAGATGAAATAAACACAAATGTGGTCATTCGGAAAGAATGGATTATAACAAAACGCATAAGGTTAGTGGAAGAGCATGCATAATACATACAACTAATGATTTTTTAGACGCTGAGGGTGGCTAGTGGAATTTTTGCTATCTATAACCCTGCAGTTGCTATTCCGTATCGTCCGGGGGAAAATGGAGTCCTTAAGTCTTCTAGCTCTGGCATCTATTTCCTGAATTTTACATGCATGATCCAAGCGACCAATTTATATATTAGTACGAATAATTTGCGAGACCTCGGTGCTGAGCCATGCGGATCAAATTTATTCAATCATTTCAATCTTGCATTGAGACGTCTTTCAGCCAATGATTCCCACCCTAAATCCATGAATATTTATATAAAACTCATACATTATGGCACCCTCATTTCTTCTTCTTGGCCTTATGATTAAGATCAAATTGAGGTCCGGCCCCCGGTGCACTTGCAAGTCCGCAATGGACCGGTAGCTTGAACACCGAGGCCGCACGGCCGCTTCAGGACCCCCGGGGGAACTCTCCGTCAATCCCGTACGTATCCGAGCAGGGCGGATGATTTGAAATACGCGCGGTTTCATTTTCGGCCGCGACGATGGTCAAGCGACAGTTATTCGAGCTTTACGCCCGATCGGTTTTGTTGACCTCCTCACTCTAGCAGGTATTTGTGAAAGATTATATCAGCCAAAAAACCATCATCTCAAATCGCCAAACAATTTAAATGTCTTCCCGAATCCACTCGTACTGGCCCAGACCAGCCATAGAAACCGAGAAGAGGTTGAGTGCCTTCAGCGGATAACTCGGCCGCCACCTGGACTATGCAGGTGGGAATCACGATAACAATGCAAACTTTGATATTTTGAAATGTTTCGTTCCGCGGTTTCTCAGACCGCGGGGAAGCAGAGCGGCCAGGTCCGGAGGGGACCTGGAAGCGCACCATGGGCCGGACTACACTTTGATCTTAGCCATTAGGCTAAGAAGAAGAGTCGGGGGACCAAACTGTATGATTTCGCGCACGGCGCTCCTACGCGACGAAGCGCCTTGGCACGTGCCACCCGTGGGTAAAAGGGGAGGGGAGGAGTCGGGCTCGAATGCCAAGACGTTCCTCCTCTACTGATTGCGGGAGGAGGGGGGCGGAGGACCTAGCACGCGAGGATTCATTCTGGTGGGCGCGACGCGCTGAATTTAAAATTTATTTTGTTGAAATTTTTCGTTCCGCAGTCCCTTAGAAAACGGGAAAACCCTCCGTCGCACCCCTCTGTCTTCAGCATTTACATCTTTTAAACATTTTGTTAGTTCAAAACGAAAAATTTTCAATTAACATTCCACGGTGTTTCAGGCCGTAGAATATTGTCCACCAGGCCCCGTGGTGCCATGATTTAATGCCCTCCCATGCCGCCACGTCCTTCACATAAAAACGGGGTGGCGGGGGCCATTAGAAGAGCATCCTCGCGTGCTAGTTCCTCCGCCCCCTTCCACCTCTCGATTCTGCGGAGTAGGAAATTCGAGTCGTCGAGGCCCCCTACTCCACCGGGCAGTGTGTGCGAAGGCACTTCGGCGCTTAGGATGCGCAGTCCGGTAAAAAACATAAAGTTCATCTATATCTACATAATACCCCGTTAGAAGCCGCAAGGGCGTGGGGTGTTAGGTCACCAACTGTAAAAAGGAAATACACCACATGCAAAAGAAACAACACGCAAAAATACACCCACAGCAGCGCACACACTCATGCAAAAATCCCTTCATCCAATACTCATGCAAACGCATATACCGCAAAACAACTAAAAAACTGCACCACATGATGCAGCACGGAAGGCATCCTACAACACGGAAGCCAGGACAAACAAGCAAGAAATTTAAACATCACTACCACATGAAAATGTACCACGTAGCACTCCATCCCGAAAAGGTCTGTAAAAGGCAACGAATTCGACCCAACGTTGCTGGGAGCAGGAATTTCCCCCCGCGGAGAGGGACGAGGAAATGAAATGGAAACTTAAAAACAGATGAAATAAACACAAATTTGGTCATTCGGAAAGAATGGATTATAACAAATCGCATAAGGTTAGTGGAAGAGCATGCATAATACATACAACTAATGATTTTTTAGACGCTGAGGGTGGCTAGTGGAATTTTTGCTATCTATAACCCTGCAGTTGCTATCCCGTATCGTCCGGGGGGAAATGGAGTCCTTAAGTCTTCTAGCTCTGGCATCTATTTCTTGATTTTTATATGCATGATCCAAGCGACCAATTTATATATTAGTACGAATAATTTGCGAGACCTCGGTGCTGAGCCATGCGGATCAAATTTATTCAATCATTTCAATCTTGCATTGAGACGTCTTTCAGCTAATGATTCCCACCCTAAATCCATGAATATTTATATAAAAACTCATACATTATGGCACCCTCATTTCTTCTTCTTGGCCTTATGGTTAAGATCAAATTGAGGTCCGGCCCCCGGTGCACTTGCAAGTCCGCAATGGACCGGTAGCTTGAACACCGAGGCCGCACGGCCGCCTTAGGACCCCCGGGGGAACTCTCCGTCAATCCCGTACGTATCCGAGCAGGGCGGATGATTTGAAATACGCGCGGTTTCATTTTCGGCCGCGACGATGGTCAAGCGACAGTTATTTGAGGTTTACGCCCGATCGGTTTTGTTGACCTCCTCACTCAAGCAGGTATTTGTGAAAGATTATATCAGCCAAAAAACCATCATCTCAAATCGCTAAACAATTTAAATGTCTTCCCTAATCCACTCGTACTGGCCCAGACCAGCTATAGAAACCGAGAAGAGGTTGAGTGCCTTCAGCGGATAACTCGGCCGCCACCTGGACTATGCAGGTGGGAATCACGATATCAATGCAAACTTTGAAATTTTGAAATGTTTCGTTCCGCGGTTTCTCAGACCGCGGGGAAGCAGAGCGGCCAGGTCCGGAGGGATCCTGGAAGCGCACCATTGGCCGGACTACACTTTGATCTTAGCCATTAGGCTAAGAAGAAGATTCGGGGGATCAAACTGTATGATTTCGCGCACGGCGCTCCTACGCGACGAAGCGCCTTGGCACGTGCCACCCGTGGGTAAAAGGGGAGGGGAGGAGTCGGGCTCGAATGCCAAGACGTTCCTCCTCTACTGATTGCGGGAGGAGGGGGGTGGAGGACCTAGCACGCGAGGATTCATTCTGGTGGGCGCGACGCGCTGAATTTAAAATTTATTTTGTTGAAATTTTTCGTTCCGCAGTCCCTTAGAAAACGGGAAAACCCTCCGTCGCACCCCTCTGTCTTCAGCATTTACATCTTTTAAACATTTTGTTAGTTCAAAACGAAAAATTTTCAATTAACATTCCACGGTGTTTCAGGCCGTAGAATATTGTCCACCAGGCCCCGTGGTGCCATGATTTAATGCCCTCCCATGCCGCCACGTCCTTCACATAAAAACGGGGCGGCGGGGGCCATTAGAAGAGCATCCTCGCGTGCTAGTTCCTCCGCCCCCTTCCACCTCTCGATTCTGCGGAGTAGGAAATTCGAGTCGTCGAGGCCCCCTACTCCACCGGGCAGTGTGTGCGAAGGCACTTCGGCGCTTAGGATGCGCAGTCCGGTAAAAAACATAAAGTTCATCTATATCTACATAATACCCCGTTAGCAGCCGCAAGGGCGTGTGGCGTGGGGTGTTAGGTCACCAACTGTAAAAAGGAAATACACCACATGCAAAAGAAACAACACGCAAAAATAAACCCACAGCAGCGCACACACTCATGCAAAAATCCCTTCATCCAATACTCATGCAAACGCATATACCGCAAAACAACTAAAAAACTGCACCACATGATGCAGCACGGAAGGCATCCTACAACACGGAAGCCAGCACAAACAAGCAAGAAATTTAAACATCACTACCACATGAAAATGTACCACGTAGCACTCCACCCCGAAAGAGTCTGTAAAAGGCAACGAATTCGACCCAACGTTGCTGGTAGCAGGAATTTCCCCCCGCGGAGAGGGACGAGGAAATGAAATGGAAACTTAAAAACAGATGAAATAAACACAAATGTGGTCATTCGGAAAGAATGGATTATAACAAAACGCATAAGGTTAGTGGAAGAGCATGCATAATACATACAACTAATGATTTTTTAGACGCTGAGGGTGGCTAGTGGAATTTTTGCTATCTATAACCCTGCAGTTGCTATCCCGTATCGTCCGGGGGGAAATGGAGTCCTTAAGTCTTCTAGCTCTGGCATCTATTTCCTGAATTTTATATGCATGATCCAAGCGACCAATTTATATATTAGTACGAATAATTTGCGAGACCTCGGTGCTGAGCCATGCGGATCAAATTTATTCAATCATTTCAATCTTGCATTGAGACGTCTTTCAGCCAATGATTCCCACCCTAAATCCATGAATATTTATATAAAAACTCATACATTATGGCATCCTCATTTCTTCTTCTTGGCCTTATGGTTAAGATCAAATTGAGGTCCGGCCCCCGGTGCACTTGCAAGTCCGCAATGGACCGGTAGCTTGAACACCGAGGCCGCACGGCCGCTTTAGGACCCCCGGGGGAACTCTCCGTCAATCCCGTACGTATCCGAGCAGGGCGGATGATTTGAAATACGCGCGGTTTCATTTTCGGCCGCGACGATGGTCAAGCGACAGTTATTCGAGCTTTACGCCCGATCGGTTTTGTTGACCTCCTCACTCTAGCAGGTATTTGTGAAAGATTATATCAGCCAAAAAACCATCATCTCAAATCGCCAAACAATTTAAATGTCTTCCCGAATCCACTCGTACTTGCCCAGACCAGCCATAGAAACCGAGAAGAGGTTGAGTGCCTTCAGCGGATAACTCGGCCGCCACCTGGACTATGCAGGTGGGAATCACGATATCAATGCAAACTTTGATATTTTGAAATGTTTCGTTCCGCGGTTTCTCAGACCGCGGGGAAGCAGAGCGACCAGGTCCGGAGGGGACCTGGAAGCGCACCATTGGCCGGACTACACTTTGATCTTAGCCATTAGGCTAAGAAGAAGAGTCGGGGGACAAAACTGTATGATTTCGCGCACGGCGCTCCTACGCGACAAAGCGCCTTGGCACGTGCCACCCGTGGGTAAAAGGGGAGGGGAGGAGTCGGGCTCGAATGCCAAGACGTTCCTCCTCTACTGATATCGGGAGGAGGGGGGCGGAGGACCTAGCACGCGAGGATTCATTCTGGTGGGCGCGACGCGCTGAATTTAAAATTTATTTTGTAGAAATTTTTCGTTCCGCAGTCCCTTAGACAACGGGAAAACCCTCCGTCGCACCCCTCTGTCTTCAGCATTTACATCTTTTAAACATTTTGTTAGTTCAAAACGAAAAATTTTCAATTAACATTCCACGGTGTTTCAGGCCGTAGAATATTGTCCACCAGGCCCCGTGGTGCCATGATTTAATGCCCTCCCATGCCGCCACGTCCTTCACATAAAAACGGGGCGGCGGGGGCCATTAGAAGAGCATCCTCGCGTGCTAGTTCCTCCGCCCCCTTCCACCTCTCGATTCTGCGGAGTAGGAAATTCGAGTCGTCGAGGCCCCCTACTCCACCGGGCAGTGTGTGCGAAGGCACTTCGGCGCTTAGGATGCGCAGTCCGGTAAAAAACATAAAGTTCATCTATATCTACATAATACCCCGTTAGCAGCCGCAAGGGCGTGTGGCGTGGGGTGTTAGGTCACCAACTGTAAAATGGAAATACACCACATGCAAAAGAAACAACACGCAAAAATACACCCACAGCAGCGCACACACTCATGCAAAAATCCCTTCATCCAATACTCATGCAAACGCATATACCGCAAAACAACTAAAAAACTGCACCACATGATGCAGCACGGAAGGCATCCTACAACACGGAAGCCAGCACAAACAAGCAAGAAATTTAAACATCACTACCACATGAAAATGTACCACGTAGCACTCCACCCCGAAAGAGTCTGTAAAAGCCAACGAATTCGACCCAACGTTGCTGGTAGCAGGAATTTCCCCCCGCGGAGAGGGACGAGGAAATGAAATGGAAACTTAAAAACAGATGAAATAAACACAAATGTGGTCATTCGGAAAGAATGGATTATAACAAAACGCATAAGGTTAGTGGAAGAGCATGCATAATACATACAACTAATGATTTTTTAGACGCTGAGGGTGGCTAGTGGAATTTTTGCTATCTATAACCCTGCAGTTGCTATCCCGTATCGTCCGGGGGGAAATGGAGTCCTTAAGTCTTCTAGCTCTGGCATCTATTTCCTGAATTTTATATGCATGATCCAAGCGACCAATTTATATATTAGTACGAATAATTTGCGAGACCTCGGTGCTGAGCCATGCGGATCAAATTTATTCAATCATTTCAATCTTGCATTGAGACGTCTTTCAGCCAATGATTCCCACCCTAAATCCATGAATATTTATATAAAAACTCATACATTATGGCACCCTCATTTCTTCTTCTTGGCCTTATGGTTACGATCAAATTGAGGTCCGGCCCCCGGTGCACTTGCAAGTCCGCAATGGACCGGTAGATTGAACACCGAGGCCGCACGGCCGCCTTAGGACCCCCGGGGGAACTCTCCGTCAATCCCGTACGTATCCGAGCAGGGCGGATGATTTGAAATACGCGCGGTTTCATTTTCGGCCGCGACGATGGTCAAGCGACAGTTATTCGAGCTTTACGCCCGATCGGTTTTGTTGACCTCCTCACTCTAGCAGGTATTTGTGAAAGATTATATCAGCCAAAAAACCATCATCTCAAATCGCTAAACAATGTAAATGTCTTCCCGAATCCACTCGTACTGGCCCAGACCAGCCATAGAAACCGAAAAGAGGTTGAGTGCCTTCAGCGGATAACTCGGCCGCCACCTGGACTATGCAGGTGGGAATCACGATATCAATGCAAACTTTGATATTTTAAAATGTTTCGTTCCGCGGTTTCTCAGACCGCGGGGAAGCAGAGCGGCCAGATCCGGAGGGGACCTGGAAGCGCACCATGGGCCGGACTACACTTTGATCTTAGCCATTAGGCTAAGAAGAAGAGTCGGGGGACCAAACTGTATGATTTCGCGCACGGCGCTCCTACGCGACGAAGCGCCTTGGCACGTGCCACCCGTTGGTTAAAGGGGAGGGGAGGAGTCGGGCTCGAATGCCAAGACGTTCCTCCTCTACTGATTGCGGGAGGAGGGGGGCGGAGGACCTAGCACGCGAGGATTCATTCTGGTGGGCGCGACGCGCTGAATTTAAAATTTATTTTGTTGAAATTTTTCGTTCCGCAGTCCCTTAGAAAACGGGAAAACCCTCCGTCGCACCCCTCTGTCTTCAGCATTTACATCTTTTAAACATTTTGTTAGTTCAAAACGAAAAATTTTCAATTAACATTCCACGGTGTTTCAGGCCGTAGAATATTGTCCACCAGGCCCCGTGGTGCCATGATTTAATGCCCTCCCATGCCGCCACGTCCTTCACATAAAAACGGGGCGGCGGGGGCCATTAGAAGAGCATCCTCGCGTGCTAGTTCCTCCGCCCCCTTCCACCTCTCGATTCTGCGGAGTAGGAAATTCGAGTCGTCGAGGCCCCCTACTCCACCGGGCAGTGTGTGCGAAGGCACTTCGGCGCTTAGGATGCGCAGTCCGGTAAAAAACATAAAGTTCATCTATATCTACATAATACCCCGTTAGCAGCCGCAAGGGCGTGTGGCGTGGGGTGTTAGGTCACCAACTGTAAAATGGAAATACACCACATGCAAAAGAAACAACACGCAAAAATACACCCACAGCAGCGCACACACTCATGCAAAAATCCCTTCATCCAATACTCATGCAAACGCATATACCGCAAAACAACTAAAAAACTGCACCACATGATGCAGCACGGAAGGCATCCTACAACACGGAAGCCAGCACAAACAAGCAAGAAATTTAAACATCACTACCACATGAAAATGTACCACGTAGCACTCCACCCCGAAAGAGTCTGTAAAAGGCAACGAATTCGACCCAACGTTGCTGGTAGCAGGAATTTCCCCCCGCGGAGAGGGACGAGGAAATGAAATGGAAACTTAAAAACAGATGAAATAAACACAAATGTGGTCATTCGGAAAGAATGGATTATAACAAAACGCATAAGGTTAGTGGAAGAGCATGCATAATACATACAACTAATGATTTTTTAGACGCTGAGGGTGGCTAGTGGAATTTTTGCTATCTATAACCCTGCAGTTGCTATCCCGTATCGTCCGGGGGGAAATGGAGTCCTTAAGTCTTCTAGCTCTGGCATCTATTTCCTGAATTTTATATGCATGATCCAAGCGACCAATTTATATATTAGTACGAATAATTTGCGAGACCTCGGTGCTGAGCCATGCGGATCAAATTTATTCAATCATTTCAATCTTGCATTGAGACGTCTTTCAGCCAATGATTCCCACCCTAAATCCATGAATATTTATATAAAAACTCATACATTATGGCACCCTCATTTCTTCTTCTTGGCCTTATGGTTAAGATCAAATTGAGGTCCGGCCCCCGGTGCACTTGCAAGTCCGCAATGGACCGGTAGCTTGAACACCGAGGCCGCACGGCCGCCTTAGGACCCCCGGGGGAACTCTCCGTCAATCCCGTACGTATCCGAGCAGGGCGGATGATTTGAAATACGCGCGGTTTCATTTTCGGCCGCGACGATGGTCAAGCGACAGTTATTCGAGCTTTACGCCCGATCGGTTTTGTTGACCTCCTCACTCTAGCAGGTATTTGTGAAAGATTATATCAGCCAAAAAACCATCATCTCAAATCGCCAAACAATTTAAATGTCTTCCCGAATCCACTCGTACTGGCCCAGACCAGCCATAGAAACCGAAAAGAGGTTGAGTGCCTTCAGCGGATAACTCGGCCGCCACCTGGACTATGCAGGTGGGAATCACGATATCAATGCAAACTTTGATATTTTAAAATGTTTCGTTCCGCGGTTTCTCAGACCGCGGGGAAGCAGAGCGGCCAGATCCGGAGGGGACCTGGAAGCGCACCATGGGCCGGACTACACTTTGATCTTAGCCATTAGGCTAAGAAGAAGAGTCGGGGGACCAAACTGTATGATTTCGCGCACGGCGCTCCTACGCGACGAAGCGCCTTGGCACGTGCCACCCGTTGGTTAAAGGGGAGGGGAGGAGTCGGGCTCGAATGCCAAGACGTTCCTCCTCTACTGATTGCGGGAGGAGGGGGGCGGAGGACCTAGCACGCGAGGATTCATTCTGGTGGGCGCGACGCGCTGAATTTAAAATTTATTTTGTTGAAATTTTTCGTTCCGCAGTCCCTTAGAAAACGGGAAAACCCTCCGTCGCACCCCTCTGTCTTCAGCATTTACATCTTTTAAACATTTTGTTAGTTCAAAACGAAAAATTTTCAATTAACATTCCACGGTGTTTCAGGCCGTAGAATATTGTCCACCAGGCCCCATGGTGCCATGATTTAATGCCCTCCCATGCCGCCACGTCCTTCACATAAAAACGGGGTGGCGGGGGCCATTAGAAGAGCATCCTCGCGTGCTAGTTCCTCCGCCCCCTTCCACCTCTCGATTCTGCGGAGTAGGAAATTCGAGTCGTCGAGGCCCCCTACTCCACCGGGCAGTGTGTGCGAAGGCACTTCGGCGCTTAGGATGCGCAGTCCGGTAAAAAACATAAAGTTCATCTATATCTACATAATACCCCGTTAGAAGCCGCAAGGGCGTGGGGTGTTAGGTCACCAACTGTAAAAAGGAAATACACCACATGCAAAAGAAACAACACGCAAAAATACACCCACAGCAGCGCACACACTCATGCAAAAATCCCTTGATCCAATACTCATGCAAACGCATATACCGCAAAACAACTAAAAAACTGCACCACATGATGCAGCACGGAAGGCATCCTACAACACGGAAGCCAGGACAAACAAGTAAGAAATTTAAACATCACTACCACATGAAAATGTACCACGTAGCACTCCATCCCGAAAAGGTCTGTAAAAGGCAACGAATTCGACCCAACGTTGCTGGGAGCAGGAATTTCCCCCCGCGGAGAGGGACGAGGAAATGAAATGGAAACTTAAAAACAGATGAAATAAACACAAATGTGGTCATTCGGAAAGAATGGATTATAACAAATCGCATAAGGTTAGTGGAAGAGCATGCATAATACATACAACTAATGATTTTTTAGACGCTGAGGGTGGCTAGTGGAATTTTTGCTATCTATAACCCTGCAGTTGCTATCCCGTATCGTCCGGGGGGAAATGGAGTCCTTAAGTCTTCTAGCTCTGGCATCTATTTCTTGATTTTTATATGCATGATCCAAGCGACCAATTTATATATTAGTACGAATAATTTGCGAGACCTCGGTGCTGAGCCATGCGGATCAAATTTATTCAATCATTTCAATCTTGCATTGAGACGTCTTTCAGCTAATGATTCCCACCCTAAATCCATGAATATTTATATAAAAACTCATACATTATGGCACCCTCATTTCTTCTTCTTGGTTTTATGGTTAAGATCAAATTGAGGTCCGGCCCCCGGTGCACTTGCAAGTCCGCAATGGACCGGTAGCTTGAACACCGAGGCCGCACGGCCGCCTTAGGACCCCCGGGGGAACTCTCCGTCAATCCCGTACGTATCCGAGCAGGGCGGATGATTTGAAATACGCGCGGTTTCATTTTCGGCCGCGACGATGGTCAAGCGACAGTTATTTGAGGTTTACGCCCGATCGGTTTTGTTGACCTCCTCACTCAAGCAGGTATTTGTGAAAGATTATATCAGCCAAAAAACCATCATCTCAAATCGCTAAACAATTTAAATGTCTTCCCTAATCCACTCGTACTGGCCCAGACCAGCTATAGAAACCGAGAAGAGGTTGAGTGCCTTCAGCGGATAACTCGGCCGCCACCTGGACTATGCAGGTGGGAATCACGATATCAATGCAAACTTTGAAATTTTGAAATGTTTCGTTCCGCGGTTTCTTAGACCGCGGGGAAGCAGAGCGGCCAGGTCCGGAGGGATCCTGGAAGCGCACCATTGGCCGGACTACACTTTGATCTTAGCCATTAGGCTAAGAAGAAGATTCGGGGGATCAAACTGTATGATTTCGCGCACGGCGCTCCTACGCGACGAAGCGCCTTGGCACGTGCCACCCGTGGGTAAAAGGGGAGGGGAGGAGTCGGGCTCGAATGCCAAGACGTTCCTCCTCTACTGATTGCGGGAGGAGGGGGGCGGAGGACCTAGCACGCGAGGATTCATTCTGGTGGGCGCGACGCGCTGAATTTAAAATTTATTTTGTTGAAATTTTTCGTTCCGCAGTCCCTTAGAAAACGGGAAAACCCTCCGTCGCACCCCTCTGTCTTCAGCATTTACATCTTTTAAACATTTTGTTAGTTCAAAACGAAAAATTTTCAATTAACATTCCACGGTGTTTCAGGCCGTAGAATATTGTCCACCAGGCCCCGTGGTGCCATGATTTAATGCCCTCCCATGCCGCCACGTCCTTCACATAAAAACGGGGCGGCGGGGGCCATTAGAAGAGCATCCTCGCGTGCTAGTTCCTCCGCCCCCTTCCACCTCTCGATTCTGCGGAGTAGGAAATTCGAGTCGTCGAGGCCCCCTACTCCACCGGGCAGTGTGTGCGAAGGCACTTCGGCGCTTAGGATGCGCAGTCCGGTAAAAAACATAAAGTTCATCTATATCTACATAATACCCCGTTAGCAGCCGCAAGGGCGTGAGGCGTGGGGTGTTAGGTCACCAACTGTAAAAAGGAAATACACCACATGCAAAAGAAACAACACGCAAAAATAAACCCACAGCAGCGCACACACTCATGCAAAAATCCCTTCATCCAATACTCATGCAAACGCATATACCGCAAAACAACTAAAAAACTGCACCACATGATGCAGCACGGAAGGCATCCTACAACACGGAAGCCAGCACAAACAAGCAAGAAATTTAAACATCACTACCACATGAAAATGTACCACGTAGCACTCCACCCCGAAAGAGTCTGTAAAAGGCAACGAATTCGACCCAACGTTGCTGGTAGCAGGAATTTCCCCCCGCGGAGAGGGACGAGGAAATGAAATGGAAACTTAAAAACAGATGAAATAAACACAAATGTGGTCATTCGGAAAGAATGGATTATAACAAAACGCATAAGGTTAGTGGAAGAGCATGCATAATACATACAACTAATGATTTTTTAGACGCTGAGGGTGGCTAGTGGAATTTTTGCTATCTATAACCCTGCAGTTGCTATCCCGTATCGTCCGGGGGGAAATGGAGTCCTTAAGTCTTCTAGCTCTGGCATCTATTTCCTGAATTTTATATGCATGATCCAAGCGACCAATTTATATATTAGTACGAATAATTTGCGAGACCTCGGTGCTGAGCCATGCGGATCAAATTTATTCAATCATTTCAATCTTGCATTGAGACGTCTTTCAGCCAATGATTCCCACCCTAAATCCATGAATATTTATATAAAAACTCATACATTATGGCATCCTCATTTCTTCTTCTTGGCCTTATGGTTAAGATCAAATTGAGGTCCGGCCCCCGGTGCACTTGCAAGTCCGCAATGGACCGGTAGCTTGAACACCGAGGCCGCACGGCCGCCTTAGGACCCCCGGGGGAACTCTCCGTCAATCCCGTACGTATCCGAGCAGGGCGGATGATTTGAAATACGCGCGGTTTCATTTTCGGCCGCGACGATGGTCAAGCGACAGTTATTCGAGCTTTACGCCCGATCGGTTTTGTTGACCTCCTCACTCTAGCAGGTATTTGTGAAAGATTATATCAGCCAAAAAACCATCATCTCAAATCGCCAAACAATTTAAATGTCTTCCCGAATCCACTCGTACTGGCCCAGACCAGCCATAGAAACCGAGAAGAGGTTGAGTGCCTTCAGCGGATAACTCGGCCGCCACCTGGACTATGCAGGTGGGAATCACGATATCAATGCAAACTTTGATATTTTGAAATGTTTCGTTCCGCGGTTTCTCAGACCGCGAAGAAGCAGAGCGGCAAGGTCCGGAGGGGACCTGGAAGCGCACCATGGGCCGGACTACACTTTGATCTTAGCCATTAGGCTAAGAAGAAGAGTCGGGGGACAAAACTGTATGATTTCGCGCACGGCGCTCCTACGCTACAAAGCGCCTTGGCACGTGCCACCCGTGGGTAAAAGGGGAGGGGAGGAGTCGGGCTCGAATGCCAAGACGTTCCTCCTCTACTGATTGCGGGAGGAGGGGGGCGGAGGACCTAGCACGCGAGGATTCATTCTGGTGGGCGCGACGCGCTGAATTTAAAATTTATTTTGTTGAAATTTTTCGTTCCGCAGTCCCTTAGAAAACGGGAAAACCCTCCGTCGCACCCCTCTGTCTTCAGCATTTACATCTTTTAAACATTTTGTTAGTTCAAAACGAAAAATTTTCAATTAACATTCCACGGTGTTCCAGGCCGTAGAATATTGTCCACCAGGCCCCATGGTGCCATGATTTAATGCCCTCCCATGCCGCCACGTCCTTCACATAAAAACGGGGCGGCGGGGGCCATTAGAAGAGCATCCTCGCGTGCTAGTTCCTCCGCCCCCTTCCACCTCTCGATTCTGCGGAGTAGGAAATTCGAGTCGTCGAGGCCCCCTACTCCACCGGGCAGTGTGTGCGAAGGCACTTCGGCGCTTAGGATGCGCAGTCCGGTAAAAAACATAAAGTTCATCTATATCTACATAATACCCCGTTAGCAGCCGCAAGGGCGTGTGGCGTGGGGTGTTAGGTCACCAACTGTAAAAAGGAAATACACCACATGCAAAAGAAACAACACGCAAAAATACACCCACAGCAGGGCACACACTCATGCAAAAATCCCTTCATCCAATACTCATGCAAACGCATATACCGCAAAACAACTAAAAAACTGCACCACATGATGCAGCACGGAAGGCATCCTACAACACGGAAGCAAGGACAAACAAGCAAGAAATTTAAACATCACTACCACATGAAAATGTACCACGTAGCACTCCACCCCGAAAGAGTCTGTAAAAGGCAACGAATTCGACCCAACGTTGCTGGTAGCAGGAATTTCCCCCCGCGGAGAGGGACGAGGAAATGAAATGGAAACTTAAAAACAGATGAAATAAACACAAATGTGGTCATTCGGAAAGAATGGATTATAACAAAACGCATAAGGTTAGTGGAAGAGCATGCATAATACATACAACTAATGATTTTTTAGACGCTGAGGGTGGCTAGTGGAATTTTTGCTATCTATAACCCTGCAGTTGCTATCCCGTATCGTCCGGGGGGAAATGGAGTCCTTGAGTCTTCTAGCTCTGGCATCTATTTCCTGAATTTTATATGCATGATCCAAGCGACCAATTTATATATTAGTACGAATAATTTGCGAGACCTCGGTGCTGAGCCATGCGGATCAAATTTATTCAATCATTTCAATCTTGCATTGAGACGTCTTTCAGCCAATGATTCCCACCCTAAATCCATGAATATTTATATAAAAAATCATACATTATGGCACCCTCATTTCTTCTTCTTGGCCTTATGGTTAAGATCAAATTGAGGTCCGGCCCCCGGTGCACTTGCAAGTCCGCAATGGACCGGTAGCTTGAACACCGAGGCCGCACGGCCGCCTTAGGACCCCCGGGGGAACTCTCCGTCAATCCCGTACGTATCCGAGCAGGGCGGATGATTTGAAATACGCGCGGTTTCATTTTCGGCCGCGACGATGGTCAAGCGACAGTTATTCGAGCTTTACGCCCGATCGGTTTTGTTGACCTCCTCACTCTAGCAGGTATTTGTGAAAGATTATATCAGCCAAAAAACCATCATCTCAAATCGCCAAACAATTTAAATGTCTTCCCGAATCCACTCGTACTGGCCCAGACCAGCCATAGAAACCGAAAAGAGGTTGAGTGCCTTCAGCGGATAACTCGGCCGCCACCTGGACTATGCAAGTGGGAATCACGATATCAATGCAAACTTTGATATTTTGAAATGTTTCGTTCCGCGGTTTCTCAGACCGCGGGGAAGCAGAGCGGCCAGGTCCGGAGGGGGAACTGGATGCGCACCATGGGCCGGACTACACTTTGATCTTAGCCATTAGGCTAAGAAGAAGAGTCGGGGGACCAAACTGTATGATTTCGCGCACGGCGCTCCTACGCGACGAAGCGCCTTGGCACGTGCCACCCGTGGGTAAAAGGGGAGGGGAGGAGTCGGGCTCGAATGCCAAGACGTTCCTCCTCTACTGATTGCGGGAGGAGGGGGGCGGAGGACCTAGCACATGAGGATTCATTCTGGTGGGCGCGACGCGCTGCATTTAAAATTTATTTTGTTGAAATTTTTCGTTCCGCAGTCCCTTAGAAAACGGGAAAACCCTCCGTCGCACCTCCTCGGTGCTGAGCCATGCGGATCAAATTTATTCAATCATTTCAATCTTGCATTGAGACGTCTTTCAGCCAATGATTAACCCCCTAAATCCATGAATATTAATATAAAAACTCATACATTATGGCACCCTCATTTCTTCTTCTTGGCCTTATGGTTAAGATCAAATTGAGGTCCGGCCCCCGGTGCACTTGCAAGTCCGCAATGGACCGGTAGCTTGAACACCGAGGCCGCACGGCCGCCTTAGGACCCCCGGGGGAACTCTCCGTCAATCTTGTACGTATCCGAGCAGGGCGGATGATTTGAAATACGCGCGGTTTCATTTTCGGCCGCGACGATGGTCAAGCGACAGTTATTCGAGCTTTACGCCCGATCGGTTTTGTTGACCTCCTCACTCTAGCAGGTATTTGTGAAAGATTATATCAGCCAAAAAACCATCATCTCAAATCGCCAAACAATTTAAATGTCTTCCCGAATCCACTCGTACTGGCCCAGACCAGCCATAGAAACCGAGAAGAGGTTGAGTGCCTTCAGCGGATAACTCGGCCGCCACCTGGACTATGCAGGTGGGTATCACGATATCAATGCAAACTTTGAAATTTTGAAATGTCTCGTTCCGCGGTTTCTCAGACCGCGGGGAAGCAGAGCGGCCAGGTCCGGAGGGGACCTGGAAGCGCACCATGGGCCGGACTACACTTTGATCTTAGCCATTAGGCTATGAAGAAGAGTCGGGGGATCAAACTGTATGATTTTGCGCACGGCGCTCCTACGCGACGAAGCGCCTTGGCACGTGCCACCCGTGGGTAAAAGGGGAGGGGAGGAGTCGGGCTCGAATGCCAAGACGTTCCTCCTCTACTGATTGCGGGAGGAGGGGGGCGGAGGACCTAGCACGCGAGGATTTATACTGGTGGGCGCGACGCGCTGAATTTAAAATTTATTTTGTTGAAATTTTTCGTTCCGCAGTCCCTTAGAAAACGGGAAAACCCTCCGTCGCACCCCTCTGTCTTCAGCATTTACATCTTTTAAACATTTTGTTAGTTCAAAACGAAAAATTTTCAATTAACATTCCACGGTGTTTCAGGCCGTAGAATATTGTCCACCAGGCCCCGTGGTGCCGCGATTTAATGCCCTCCCATGCCGCCACGTCCTTCACATAAAAACGGGGCGGCGGGGGCCATTAGAAGAGCATCCTCGCGTGCTAGTTCCTCCGCCCCCTTCCACCTCTCGATTCTGCGGAGTAGGAAATTCGAGTCGTCGAGGCCCCCTACTCCACCGGGCAGTGTGTGCGAAGGCACTTCGGCGCTTAGGATGCGCAGTCCGGTAAAAAACATAAAGTTCATCTATATCTACATAATACCCCGTTAGCAGCCGCAAGGGCGTGTGGCGTGGGGTGTTAGGTCACCAACTGTAAAAAGGAAATACACCACATGCAAAAGAAACAACACGCAAAAATACACCCACAGCAGCGCACACACTCATGCAAAAATCCCTTCATCCAATACTCATGCAAACGCATATACCGCAAAACAACTAAAAAACTGCACCACGTGATGCAGCACGGAAGGCATCCTACAACACGGAAGCCAGCACAAACAAGCAAGAAATTTAAACATCACTACCACATGAAAATGTACCACGTAGCACTCCACCCCGAAAGAGTCTGTAAAAGGCAACGAATTCGACCAAACGTTGCTGGTAGCAGGAATTTCCCCCCGCGGAGAGGGACGAGGAAATGAAATGGAAACTTAAAAACAGATGAAATAAACACAAATGTGGTCATTCGGAAAGAATGGATTATAACAAAACGCATAAGGTTAGTGGAAGAGCATGCATAATACATACAACTAATGATTTTTTAGACGCTGAGGGTGGCTAGTGGAATTTTTGCTATCTATAACCCTGCAGTTGCTATCCCGTATTGTCCGGGGGGAAATGGAGTCCTTAAGTCTTCTAGCTCTGGCATCTATTTCCTGAATTTTATATGCATGATCCAAGCGACCAATTTATATATTAGTACGAATAATTTGCGAGACCTCGGTGCTAATCCATGCGGATCAAATTTATTTAATCATTTCAATCTTGCATTGAGACGTCTTTCAGCCAATGATTCCCACCCTAAATCCATGAATATTTATATAAAAACTCATACATTATGGCACCCTCATTTCTTCTTCTTGACCTTATGGTTAAGATCAAATTGAGGTCCGGCCCCCGGTGCACTTGCAAGTCCGCAATGGACCGGTAGCTTGAACACCGAGGCCGCACGGCCGCCTTAGGACCCCCGGGGGAACTCTCCGTCAATCCCGTACGTATCCGAGCAGGGCGAATGATTTGAAATACGCGCGGTTTCATTTTCGGCCGCGACGATGGTCAAGCGACAGTTATTCGAGCTTTACGCCCGATCGGTTTTGTTGACCTCCTCACTCTAGCAGGTATTTGTGAAAGATTATATCAGCCAAAAAACCATCATCTCAAATCGCCAAACAATTTAAATGTCTTCCCGAATCCACTCGTACTGGCCCAGACCAGCCATAGAAACCGAGAAGAGGTTGAGTGCCTTCAGCGGATAACTGGGCCGCCACCTGGACTATGCAGGTTGGAATCACGATATCAATGCAAACTTTGAAATTTTGAAATGTTTCGTTCCGCGGTTTCTCAGACCGCGGGGAAGCAGAGCAGCCAGGTCCGGAGGGGACCTGGAAGCGCACCATGGGCCGGACTACACTTTGATCTTAGCCATTAGGCTAAGAAGAAGAGTCGGGGGATCAAACTCTATGATTTCACGCACGGCGCTCCTACGCGACGAAGCGCCTTGGCACGTGCCACCCGTGGGTAAAAGGGGAGGGGAGGAGTCGGGCTCGAATGCCAAGACGTTCCTCCTCTACTGATTGCGGGAGGAGGGGGGCGGAGGACCTAGCACGCGAGGATTCATTCTGGTGGGCGCGACGCGCTGAATTTAAAATTTATTTTGTTGAAATTTTTCGTTCCGCAGTCCCTTAGAAAACGGGAAAACCCTCCGTCGCACCCCTCTGTCTTCAGCATTTACATCTTTTAAACATTTTGTTAGTTCAAAACGAAAAATTTTCAATTAACATTCCACGGTGTTTCAGGCCGTAGAATATTGTCCACCAGGCCCCGTGGTGCCATGATTTAATGCCCTCCCATGCCGCCACGTCCTTCACATAAAAACGGGGCGGCGGGGGCCATTAGAAGAGCATCCTCGCGTGCTAGTTCCTCCGCCCCCTTCCACCTCTCGATTCTGCGGAGTAGGAAATTCGAGTCGTCGAGGCCCCCTACTCCACCGGGCAGTGTGTGCGAAGGCACTTCGGCGCTTAGGATGCGCAGTCCGGTAAAAAACATAAAGTTCATCTATATCTACATAATACCCCGTTAGCAGCCGCAAGGGCGTGTGGCGTGGGGTGTTAGGTCACCAACTGTAAAAAGGAAATACACCACATGCAAAAGAAACAACACGCAAAAATACACCCACAGCAGCGCACACACTCATGCAAAAATCCCTTCATCCAATACTCATGCAAACGCATATACCGCAAAACAACTAAAAAACTGCACCACATGATGCAGCACGGAAGCCATCCTACAACACGGAAGCCAGGACAAACAAGCAAGAAATTTAAACATCACTACCACATGAAAATGTACCACGTAGCACTCCACCCCGAAAGAGTCTGTAAAAAGCAACGAATTCGACCCAACGTTGCTGGTAGCAGGAATTTCCCCCCGCGGAGAGGGACGAGGAAATGAAATGGAAACTTAAAAACAGATGAAATAAACACAAATGTGGTCATTCGGAAAGAATGGATTATAACAAAACGCATAAGGTTAGTGGAAGAGCATGCATAATACATACAACTAATGATTTTTTAGACGCTGAGGGTGGCTAGTGGAATTTTTGCTATCTATAACCCTGCAGTTGCTATCCCGTATCGTCCGGGGGGAAATGGAGTCCTTAAGTCTTCTAGCTCTGGCATCTATTTCCTGAATTTTATATGCATGATCCAAGCGACCAATTTATATATTAGTACGAATAATTTGCGAGACCTCGGTGCTGAGCCATGCGGATCAAATTTATTCAATCATTTCAATCTTGCATTGAGACGTCTTTCAGCCAATGATTCCCACCCTAAATCCATGAATATTTATATAAAAACTCATACATTATGGCACCCTCATTTCTTCTTCTTGGCCTTATGGTTAAGATCAAATTGAGGTCCGGCCCCCGGTGCACTTGCAAGTCCGCAATGGACCGGTAGCTTGAACACCGAGGCCGCACGGCCGCCTTAGGACCCCCGGGGGAACTCTCCGTCAATCCCGTACGTATCCGAGCAGGGCGGATGATTTGAAATACGCGCGGTTTCATTTTCGGCCGCGACGATGGTCAAGCGACAGTTATTCGAGCTTTACGCCCGATCGGTTTTGTTGACCTCCTCACTCTAGCAGGTATTTGTGAAAGATTATATCAGCCAAAAAACCATCATCTCAAATCGCCAAACAATTTAAATGTCTTCCCGAATCCACTCGTACTGGGCCAGACCAGCCATAGAAACCGAGAAGAGGTTGAGTGCCTTCAGCGGATAACTCGGCCGCCACCTGGACTATGCAGGTGGGAATCACGATATCAATGCAAACTTTGAAATTTTGAAATGTTTCGTTCCGCGGTTTCTCAGACCGCGGGGAAGCAGAGCGGCCAGGTCCGGAGGGGACCTGGAAGCGCACCATAGGCCGGACTACACTTTGATCTTAGCCATTAGGCTATGAAGAAGAGTCGGGGGATCAAACTGTATGATTTCGCGCACGGCGCTCCTACGCGACGAAGCGCCTTGGCACGTGCCACCCGTGGGTAAAAGGGGAGGGGAGGAGTCGGGCTCGAATGCCAAGACGTTCCTCCTCTACTGATTGCGGGAGGAGGGGGGCGGAGGACCTAGCACGCGAGGATTCATTCTGGTGGGCGCGACGCGCTGAATTTAAAATTTATTTTGTTGAAATTTTTCGTTCCGCAGTCCCTTAGAAAACGGGAAAACCCTCCGTCGCACCCCTCTGTCTTCAGCATTTACATCTTTTAAACATTTTGTTAGTTCAAAACGAAAAATTTTCAATTAACATTCCACGGTGTTTCAGGCCGTAGAATATTGTCCACCAGGCCCCGTGGTGCCGCGATTTAATGCCCTCCCATGCCGCCACGTCCTTCACATAAAAACGGGGCGGCGGGGGCCATTAGAAGAGCATCCTCGCGTGCTAGTTCCTCCGCCCCCTTCCACCTCTCGATTCTGCGGAGTAGGAAATTCGAGTCGTCGAGGCCCCCTACTCCACCGGGCAGTGTGTGCGAAGGCACTTCGGCGCTTAGGATGCGCAGTCCGGTAAAAAACATAAAGTTCATCTATATCTACATAATACCCCGTTAGCAGCCGCAAGGGCGTGTGGCGTGGGGTGTTAGGTCACCAACTGTAAAAAGGAAATACACCACATGCAAAAGAAACAACACGCAAAAATACACCCACAGCAGCGCACACACTCATGCAAAAATCCCTTCATCCAATACCCATGCAAACGCATATACCGCAAAACAACTAAAAAACTGCACCACATGATGCAGCACGGAAGGCATCCTACAACACGGAAGCCAGGACAAACAAGCAAGAAATTTAAACATCACTACCACATGAAAATGTACCACGTAGCACTCCACCCCGAAAGAGTCTGTAAAAGGCAACGAATTCGACCCAACGTTGCTGGTAGCAGGAATTTCCCCCCGCGGAGAGGGACGAGGAAATGAAATGGAAACTTAAAAACAGATGAAATAAACACAAATGTGGTCATTCGGAAAGAATGGATTATAACAAAACGCATAAGGTTAGTGGAAGAGCATGCATAATACATACAACTAATGATTTTTTAGACGCTGAGGGTGGCTAGTGGAATTTTTGCTATCTATAACCCTGCAGTTGCTATCCCGTATCGTCCGGGGGGAAATGGAGTCCTTAAGTCTTCTAGCTCTGGCATCTATTTCCTGAATTTTATATGCATGATCCAAGCGACCAATTTATATATTAGTACGAATAATTTGCGAGACCTCGGTGCTGAGCCATGCGGATCAAATTTATTCAATCATTTCAATCTTGCATTGAGACGTCTTTCAGCCAATGATTCCCACCCTATATCCATGAATATTTATATAAAAACTCATACATTATGGCACCCTCATTTCTTCTTCTTGGCCTTATGGTTAAGATTAAATTGAGGTCCGGCCCCCGGTGCACTTGCAAGTCCGCAATGGACCGGTAGCTTGACCACCGAGGCCGCACGGCCGCCTTAGGACCCCCGGGGGAACTCTCCGTCAATCCCGTACGTATCCGAGCAGGGCGGATGATTTGAAATACGCGCGGTTTCATTTTCGGCCGCGACGATGTTCAAGCGACAGTTATTCGAGCTTTACGCCCGATCGGTTTTGTTGACCTCCTCACTCTAGCAGGTATTTTTGAAAGATTATATCAGCCAAAAAACCATCATCTCAAATCGCCAAACAATTTAAATGTCTTCCCTAATCCACTTGTACTGGCCCAGACCAGCCATAGAAACCGAGAAGAGGTTGAGTGACTTCAGCGGATAACTGGGCCGCCACCTGGACTATGCAGGTGGGAATCACGATATCAATGCAAACTTTGAAATTTTGAAATGTTTCGTTCCGCGGTTTCTCAGACCGCGGGGAAGCAGAGCGGCCAGGTCCGGAGGGGACGTGGAAGCGCACCATGGGCCGGACTACACTTTGATCTTAGCCATTAGGCTAAGAAGAAGAGTCGGGGGATCAAACTGTATGATTTCGCGCACGGCGCTCCTACGCGACGAAGCGCCTTGGCACGTGCCACCCGTGGGTAAAAGGGGAGGGGAGGAGTCGGGCTCGAATGCCAAGACGTTCCTCCTCTACTGATTGCGGGAGGAGGGGGGCGGAGGACCTAGCACGCGAGGATTCATTCTGGTGGGCGCGACGCGCTGAATTTAAAATTTATTTTGTTGAAATTTTTCGTTCCGCAGTCCCTTAGAAAACGGGAAAACCCTCCGTCGCACCCCTCTGTCTTCAGCATTTACATCTTTTAAACATTTTGTTAGTTCAAAACGAAAAATTTTCAATTAACATTCCACGGTGTTTCAGGCCGTAGAATATTGTCCACCAGGCCCCGTGGTGCCATGATTTAATGCCCTCCCATGCCGCCACGTCCTTCACATAAAAACGGGGCGGCGGGGGCCATTAGAAGAGCATCCTCGCGTGCTAGGTCCTCCGCCCCCTTCCACCTCTCGATTCTGCGGAGTAGGAAATTCGAGTCGTCGAGGCCCCCTACTCCACCGGGCAGTGTTTGCGAAGGCACTTCGGCGCTTAGGATGCGCAGTCCGGTAAAAAACATAAAGTTCATCTATATCTACATAATACCCCGTTAGCAGCCGCAAGGGCGTGTGGCGTGGGGTGTTAGGTCACCAACTGTAAAAAGGAAATACACCACATGCAAAAGAAACAACACGCAAAAATACACCCACAGCAGCGCACACACTCATGCAAAAATCCCTTCATCCAATACTCAAGCAAACGCATATACCGCAAAACAACTAAAAAACTGCACCACATGATGCAGCACGGAAGCCATCCTACAACACGGAAGCCAGGACAAACAAGCAAGAAATTTAAACATCACTACCACATGAAAATGTACCACGTAGCACTCCACCCCGAAAGAGTCTGTAAAAAGCAACGAATTCGACCCAACGTTGCTGGTAGCAGGAATTTCCCCCCGCGGAGAGGGACGAGGAAATGAAATGGAAACTTAAAAACAGATGAAATAAACACAAATGTGGTCATTCGGAAAGAATGGATTATAACAAAACGCATAAGGTTAGTGGAAGAGCATGCGTAATACATACAACTAATGATTTTTTAGACGCTGAGGGTGGCTAGTGGAATTTTTGCTATCTATAACCCTGCAGTTGCTATCCCGTATCGTCCGGGGGGAAATGGAGTCCTTAAGTCTTCTAGCTCTGGCATCTATTTCCTGAATTTTATATGCATGATCCAAGCGACCAATTTATATATTAGTACGAATAATTTGCGAGACCTCGGTGCTGAGCCATGCGGATCAAATTTATTCAATCATTTCAATCTTGCATTGAGACGTCTTTCAGCCAATGATTCCCACCCTAAATCCATGAATATTTATATAAAAACTCATACATTATGGCACCCTCATTTCTTCTTCTTGGCCTTATGGTTAAGATCAAATTGAGGTCCGGCCCCCGGTGCACTTGCAAGTCCGCAATGGACCGGTAGCTTGAACACCGAGGCCGCACGGCCGCCTTAGGACCCCCGGGGGAACTCTCCGTCAATCCCGTACGTATCCGAGCAGGGCGGATGATTTGAAATACGCGCGGTTTCATTTTCGGCCGCGACGATGGTCAAGCGACAGTTATTCGAGCTTTACGCCCGATCGGTTTTGTTGACCTCCTCACTCTAGCAGGTATTTGTGAAAGATTATATCAGCCAAAAAACCATCATCTCAAATCGCCAAACAATTTAAATGTCTTCCCGAATCCACTCGTACTGGCCCAGACCAGCCATAGAAACCGAGAAGAGGTTGAGTGCCTTCAGCGGATAACTCGGCCGCCACCTGGACTATGCAGGTTGGAATCACGATATCAATGCAAACTTTGAAATTTTGAAATGTTTCGTTCCGCGGTTTCTCAGACCGCTGGGAAGCAGAGCGGCCAGGTCCGGAGGGGACCTGGAAGCGCACCATGGGCCGGACTACACTTTGATCTTAGCCATTAGGCTATGAAGAAGAGTCGGGGGATCAAACTGTATGATTTCGCGCACGGCGCTCCTACGCGACGAAGCGCCTTGGCACGTGCCACCCGTGGGTAAAAGGGGAGGGGAGGAGTCGGGCTCGAATGCCAAGACGTTCCTCCTCTACTGATTGCGGAAGGAGGGGGGCGGAGGACCTAGCACGCGAGGATTCATTCTGGTGGGCGCGACGCGCTGAATTTAAAATTTATTTTGTTGAAATTTTTCGTTCCGCAGTCCCTTAGAAAACGGGAAAACCCTCCGTCGCACCCCTCTGTCTTCAGCATTTACATCTTTTAAACATTTTGTTAGTTCAAAACGAAAAATTTTCAATTAACATTCCACGGTGTTTCAGGCCGTAGAATATTGTCCACCAGGCCCCGTGGTGCCGCGATTTAATGCCCTCCCATGCCGCCACGTCCTTCACATAAAAACGGGGCGGCGGGGGCCATTAGAAGAGCATCCTCGCGTGCTAGTTCCTCCGCCCCCTTCCACCTCTCGATTCTGCGGAGTAGGAAATTCGAGTCGTCGAGGCCCCCTACTCCACCGGGCAGTGTGTGCGAAGGCACTTCGGCGCTTAGGATGCGCAGTCCGGTAAAAAACATAAAGTTCATCTATATCTACATAATACCCCGTTAGCAGCCGCAAGGGCGTGTGGCGTGGGGTGTTAGGTCACCAACTGTAAAAAGGAAATACACCACATGCAAAAGAAACAACACGCAAAAATACACCCACAGCAGCGCACACACTCATGCAAAAATCCCTTCATCCAATACTCATGCAAACGCATATACCGCAAAACAACTAAAAAACTGCACCACATGATGCAGCACGGAAGGCATCCTACAACACGGAAGCCAGGACAAACAAGCAAGAAATTTAAACATCACTACCACATGAAAATGTACCACGTAGCACTCCACCCCGAAAGAGTCTGTAAAAGGCAACGAATTCGACCCAACGTTGCTGGTAGCAGGAATTTCCCCCCGCGGAGAGGGACGAGGAAATGAAATGGAAACTTAAAAACAGATGAAATAAACACAAATGTGGTCATTCGGAAAGAATGGATTATAACAAAACGCATAAGGTTAGTGGAAGAGCATGCATAATACATACAACTAATGATTTTTTAGACGTTGAGGGTGGCTAGTGGAATTTTTGCTATCTATAACCCTGCAGTTGCTATCCCGTATCGTCCGGGGGGAAATGGAGTCCTTAAGTCTTCTAGCTCTGGCATCTATTTCCTGAATTTTATATGCATGATCCAAGCGACCAATTTATATATTAGTACGAATAATTTGCGAGACCTCGGTGCTGAGCCATGCGGATCAAATTTATTCAATCATTTCAATCTTGCATTGAGACGTCTTTCAGCCAATGATTCCCACCCTAAATCCATGAATATTTATATAAAAACTCATACATTATGGCACCCTCATTTCTTCTTCTTGGCCTTATGGTTAAGATCAAATTGAGGTCCGGCCCCCGGTGCACTTGCAAGTCCGCAATGGACCGGTAGCTTGAACACCGAGGCCGCACGGCCGCCTTAGGACCCCCGGGGGAACTCTCCGTCAATCCCGTACGTATCCGAGCAGGGCGGATGATTTGAAATACGCGCGGTTTCATTTTCGGCCGCGACGATGGTCAAGCGACAGTTATTCGAGCTTTACGCCCGATCGGTTTTGTTGACCTCCTCACTCTAGCAGGTATTTGTGAAAGATTATATCAGCCAAAAAACCATCATCTCAAATCGCCAAACAATTTAAATGTCTTCCCTAATCCACTTGTACTGGCCCAGACCAGCCATAGAAACCGAGAAGAGGTTGAGTGACTTCAGCGGATAACTGGGCCGCCACCTGGACTGTGCAGGTGGGAATCACGATATCAATGCAAACCTTGAAATTTTGAAATGTTTCGTTCCGCGGTTTCTCAGACCGCGGGGAAGCAGAGCGGCCAGGTCCGGAGGGGACCTGGAAGCGCACCATGGGCCGGACTACACTTTGATCTTAGCCATTAGGCTAAGAAGAAGAGTCGGGGGATCAAACTGTATGATTTCGCGCACGGCGCTCCTACGCGACGAAGCGCCTTGGCACGTGCCACCCGTGGGTAAAGGGGGAGGGGAGGAGTCGGGCTCGAATGCCAAGACGTTCCTCCTCTACTGATTGCGGGAGGAGGGGGGCGGAGGACCTAGCACGCGAGGATTCATTCTGGTCGGCGCGACGCGCTGAATTTAAAATTTATTTTGTTGAAATTTTTCGTTCCTCAGGTCCCTTAGAAAACAGGAAAACCCTCCGTCGCACCCCTCTGTCTTCAGCATTTACATCTTTTAAACATTTTGTTAGTTCAAAACGAAAAATTTTCAATTAACATTCCACGGTGTTTCAGGCCGTAGAATATTGTCCACCAGGCCCCGTGGTGCCATGATTTAATGCCCTCCCATGCCGCCACGTCCTTCATTTAAAAACGGGGCGGCGGGGGCCATTAGAAGAGCATCCTCGCGTGCTAGTTCCTCCGCCCCCTTCCACCTCTCGATTCTGCGGAGTAGGAAATTCGAGTCGTCGAGGCCCCCTACTCCACCGGGCAGTGTGTGCGAAGGCACTTCGGCGCTTAGGATGCGCAGTCCGGTAAAAAACATAAAGTTCATCTATATCTACATAATACCCCGTTAGCAGCCGCAAGGGCGTGTGGCGTGGGGTGTTAGGTCACCAACTGTAAAAAGGAAATACACCACATGCAAAAGAAACAACACGCAAAAATACACCCACAGCAGCGCACACACTCATGCAAAAATCCCTACGTCCAATACTCATGCAAACGCATATACCGCAAAACAACTAAAAAACTGCACCACATGATGCAGCACGGAAGGCATCCTACGACACGGAAGCCAGGACAAACAAGCAAGAAATTTAAACATCACTACCACATGAAAATGTACCACGTAGCACTCCACCCCGAAAGAGTCTGTAAAAGGCAACGAATTCGACCCAACGTTGCTGGTAGCAGGAATTCCCCCCGCGGAGAGGGACGAGGAAATGAAATGGAAACTTAAAAACAGATGAAATAAACACAAATGTGGTCATTCGGAAAGAATGGATTATAACAAAACGCATAAGGTTAGTGGAAGAGCATGCGTAATACATACAACTAATGATTTTTTAGACGCTGAGGGTGGCTAGTGGAATTTTTGCTATCTATAACCCTGCAGTTGCTATTCCGTATCGTCCGGGGGGAAATGGAGTCCTTAAGTCTTCTAGCTCTGGCATCTATTTCCTGAATTTTATATGCATGATCCAAGCGACCAATTTATATATTAGTATAATAATTTGCGAGACCTCGGTGCTGAGCCATGCGGATCAAATTTATTCAATCATTTCAATCTTGCATTGAGACGTCTTTCAGCCAATGATTCCCACCCTAAATCCATGAATATTTATATAAAAACTCATACATTATGGCACCCTCATTTCTTCTTCTTGGCCTTATGGTTAAGATCAAATTGAGGTCCGGCCCCCGGTGCACTTGCAAGTCCGCAATGGACCGGTAGCTTGAACACCGAGGCCGCACGGCCGCCTTAGGACCCCCGGGGGAACTCTCCGTCAATCCCGTACGTATCCGAGCAGGGCGGATGATTTGAAATACGCGCGGTTTCATTTTCGGCCGCGACGATGGTCAAGCGACAGTTATTCGAGCTTTACGCCCGATCGGTTTTGTTGACCTCCTCACTCTAGCAGGTATTTGTGAAAGATTATATCAGCCAAAAAACCATCATCTCAAATCGCCAAATAATTTAAATGTCTTCCCGAATCCACTCGTACTGGCCCAGACCAGCCATAGAAACCGAGAAGAGGTTGAGTGCCTTCAGCGGATAACTCGGCCGCCACCTGGCCTATGCAGGTGGGAATCACGATATCAATGCAAACTTTGATATTTTGAAATGTTTCGTTCCGCGGTTTCTCAGACCGCGGGGAAGCAGAGCGGCCAGGTCCGGAGGGGACCTGGAAGCGCACCATGGGCCGGACTACACTTTGATCTTAGCCATTAGGCTAAGAAGAAGAGTCGGGGGACCAAACTGTATGATTTCGCGCACGGCGCTCCTACGCGACGAAGCGCCTTGGCACGTGCCACCCGTGGGTAAAAGGGGAGGGGAGGAGTCGGGCTCGAATGCCAAGACGTTCCTCCTCTACTGATTGCGGGAGGAGGGGGGCGGAGGACCTAGCACGCGAGGATTCATTCTGGTGGGCGCGACGCGCTGAATTTAAAATTTATTTTGTTGAAATTTTTCGTTCCGCAGTCCCTTAGAAATCGGGAAAACCCTCCGTCGCACCCCTCTGTCTTCAGCATTTACATCTTTTAAACATTTTGTTAGTTCAAAACGAAAAATTTTCAATTAACATTCCACGGTGTTTCAGGCCGTAGAATATTGTCCACCAGGCCCCGTGGTGCCATGATTTAATGCCCTCCCATGCCGCCACGTCCTTCACATAAAAAAGGGGTGGTGGGGGCCATTAGAAGAGCATCCTCGCGTGCTAGTTCCTCCGCCCCCTTCCACCTCTCGATTCTGCGGAGTAGGAAATTCGAGTCGTCGAGGCCCCCTACTCCACTGGGCAGTGTGTGCGAAGGCACTTCGGCGCTTAGGATGCGCAGTCCGGTAAAAAACATAAAGTTCATCTATATCTACATAATACCCCGTTAGCAGCCGCAAGGGCGTGTGGCGTGGGGTGTTAGGTCACCAACTGTAAAAAGGAAATACACCACATGCAAAAGAAACAACACGCAAAAATACACCCACAGCAGCGCACACACTCATGCAAAAATCCCTTCGTCCAATACTCATGCAAACGCATATACCGCAAAACAACTAAAAAACTGCACCACATGATGCAGCACGGAAGGCATCCTACAACACGGAAGCCAGGACAAACAAGCAAGAAATTTAAACATCACTACCACATGAAAATGTACCACGTAGCACTCCACCCCGAAAGAGTCTGTAAAAGGCAACGAATTCAACCCAACGTTGCTGGTAGCAGGAATTCCCCCCGCGGAGAGGGACGAGGAAATGAAATGGAAACTTAAAAACAGATGAAATAAACACAAATGTGGTCATTCGGAAAGAATGGATTATAACAAAACGCATAAGGTTAGTGGAAGAGCATGCATAATACAAACAACTAATGATTTTTTAGACGCTGAGGGTGGCTAGTGGAATTTTTGCTATCTATAACCCTGAATTCTATCCCTTATTGTCCGGGGGGAAATGGAGTCCTTAAGTCTTCTAGCTCTGGCATCTATTTCTTGATTTTTATATGCATGATCCAAGCGACCAATTTATATATTAGTACGAATAATTTGCGAGACCTCGGTGCTGAGCCATGCGGATCAAATTTATTCAATCATTTCAATCTTGCATTGAGACGTCTTTCAGCCAATGATTCCCACCCTAAATCCATGAATATTTATATAAAAACTCATACATTATGGCACCCTCATTTCTTCTTCTTGGCCTTATGGTTAAGATCAAATTGAGGTCCGGCCCCCGGTGCACTTGCAAGTCCGCAATGGACCGGTAGCTTGAACACCGAGGCCGCACGGCCGCCTTAGGACCCCCGGGGGAACTCTCCGTCAATCCCGTACGTATCCGAGCAGGGCGGATGATTTGAAATACGCGCGGTTTCATTTTCGGCCGCGACGATGGTCAAGCGACAGTTATTCGAGCTTTACGCCCGATCGGTTTTGTTGACCTCCTCACTCTAGCAGGTATTTGTGAAAGATTATATCAGCCAAAAAACCATCATCTGAAATCGCCAAACAATTTAAATGTCTTCCCGAATCCACTCGTACTGGCCCAGACCAGCCATAGAAACCGAGAAGAGGTTGAGTGCCTTCAGCGGATATATCGGCCGCCACCTGGACTATGCAGATGGGAATCACGATATCAATGCAAACTTTGATATTTTGAAATGTTTCGTTCCGCGGTTTCTCAGACCGCGGGGAAGCAGAGCGGCCAGGTCCGGAGGGGACCTGGAAGCGCACCATCGGCCGGACTACACTTTGATCTTAGCCATTAGGCTAAGAAGAGTCGGGGGACCAAACTGTATGATTTCGCGCACGGCGCTCCTACGCGACGAAGCGCCTTGGCACGTGCCACCCGTGGGTAAAAGGGGAGGGGAGGAGTCGGGCTCGAATGCCAAGACGTTCCTCCTCTACTGATTGCGGGAGGAGGGGGGCGGAGGACCTAGCACGCGAGGATTCATTCTGGTGGGCGCCACGCGCTGAATTTAGAATTTATTTTGTTGAAATTTTTCGTTCCGCAGTCCCTTAGAAAACGGGAAAACCCTCCGTCGCACCCCTCTGTCTTCAGCATTTACATCTTTTAAAAATTTTGTTAGTTCAAAACGAAAAATTTTCAATTAACATTCCACGGTGTTTCAGGCCGTAGAATATTGTCCACCAGGCCCCGTGGTGCCATGATTTAATGCCCTCCCATGCCGCCACGTCCTTCACATAAAAACGGGGCGGCGGGGGCCATTAGAAGAGCATCCTCGCGTGCTAGTTCCTCCGCCCCCTTCCACCTCTCGATTCTGCGGAGTAGGAAATTCGAGTCGTCGAGGCCCCCTACTCCAACGGGCAGTGTGTGCGAAGGCACTTCGGCGCTTAGGATGCGCAGTCCGGTAAAAAACATAAAGTTCATCTATATCTACATAATACCCCGTTAGCAGCCGCAAGGGCGTGTGGCGTGGGGTGTTAGGTCACCAACTGTAAAAAGGAAATACACCACATGCAAAAGAAACAACACGCAAAAATACACCCACAGCAGCGCACACACTCATGCAAAAATCCCTTCGTCCAATACTCATGCAAACGCATATACCGCAAAACAACTAAAAAACTGCACCACATGATGCAGCACGGAAGGCATCCTACAACACGGGAGCCAGGACAAACAAGCAAGAAATTTAAACATCACTACCACATGAAAATGTACCACGTAGCACTCCACCCCGAAAGAGTCTGTAAAAGGCAACGAATTCGACCCAACGTTGCTGGTAGCAGGAATTTCCACCCGCGGAGAGGGACGAGGAAATGAAATGGAAACTTAAAAACAGATGAAATAAACACAAATGTGGTCATTCGGAAAGAATGGATTATAACAAAACGCATAAGGTTAGTGGAAGAGCATGCATAATACATACAACTAATGATTTTTTAGACGCTGAGGGTGGCTAGTGGAATTTTTGCTATCTATAACCCTGCAGTTGCTATCCCGTATCGTCCGGGGGGAAATGGAGTCCTTAAGTCTTCTAGCTCTGGCATCTATTTCCTGAATTTTATATGCATGATCCAAGCGACCAATTTATATATTAGTACGAATAATTTGCGAGACCTCGGTGCTGAGCCATGCGGATCAAATTTATTCAATCATTTCAATCTTGCATTGAGACGTCTTTCAGCCAATGATTCCCACCCTAAATCCATGAATATTTATATAAAAACTCATACATTATGGCACCCTCATTTCTTCTTCTTGGCCTTATGGTTAAGATCAAATTGAGGTCCGGCCCCCGGTGCACTTGCAAGTCCGCAATGGACCGGTAGCTTGAACACCGAGGCCGCACGGCCGCCTTAGGACCCCCGGGGGAACTCTCCGTCAATCCCGTACGTATCCGAGCAGGGCGGATGATTTGAAATACGCGCGGTTTCATTTTCGGCCGCGACGATGGTCAAGCGACAGTTATTCGAGCTTTACGCCCGATCGGTTTTGTTGACCTCCTCACTCTAGCAGGTATTTGTGAAAGATTATATCAGCCAAAAAACCATCATCTCAAATCGCCAAACAATTTAAATGTCTTCCCGAATCCACTCGTACTGGCCCAGACCAGCCATAGAAACCGAGAAGAGGTTGAGTGCATTCAGCGGATAACTCGGCCGCCACCTGGACTATGCAGGTGGGAATCACGATATCAATGCAAACTTTGATATTTTGAAATGTTTCGTTCCGCGGTTTCTCAGACCGCGGGGAAGCAGAGCGGCCAGGTGCGGAGGGGGACCTGGAAGCGCACCATGGGCCGGAATACACTTTGATCTTAGCCATTAGGCTAAGAAGAAGAGTCGGGGGACCAAACTGTATGATTTCGCGCACGGCGCTCCTACGCGACGAAGCGCCTTGGCACGTGCCACCCGTGGGTAAAAGGGGAGGGGAGGAGTCGGGCTCGAATGCCAAGACGTTCCTCCTCTACTGATTGCGGGAGGAGGGGGGCGGAGGACCTAGCACGCGAGGATTCATTCTGGTGGGCGCGACGCGCTGAATTTAAAATTTATTTTGTTGAAATTTTTCGTTCCGCAGTCCCTTAGAAAACGGGAAAACCCTCCGTCGCACCCCTCTGTCTTCAGCATTTACATCTTTTAAACATTTTGTTAGTTCAAAGCGAAAAATTTTCAATTAACATTCCACGGTGTTTCAGGCCGTAGAATATTGTCCACCAGGCCCCGTGGTGCCATGATTTAATGCCCTCCCATGCCGCCACGTCCTTCACATAAAAACGGGGCGGCGGGGGCCATTAGAAAAGGAAATACACCACATGCAAAAGAAGCAACACGCAAAAATACACCCACAGCAGCGCACACACTCATGCAAAAATCCCTTCATCCAATACCCATGCAAACGCATATACCGCAAAACAACTAAAAAACTGCACCACATGATGCAGCACGGAAGGCATCCTACAACACGGAAGCCAGGACAAACAAGCAAGAAATTTAAACATCACTACCACAAGAAAATGTACCACGTAGCACTCCACCCCGAAAGAGTCTGTAAAATGCAACGAATTCGACCCAACGTTGCTGGTAGCAGGAATTTCCCCCCGCGGAGAGGGACGAGGAAATGAAATGGAAACTTAAAAACAGATGAAATAAACACAAATGTGGTCATTCGGAAAGAATGGATTATAACAAAACGCATAAGGTTAGTGGAAGAGCATGCATAATACATACAACTAATGATTTTTTAGACGCTGAGGGTGGCTAGTGGAATTTTTGCTATCTATAACCCTGCAGTTGCTATCCCGTATCGTCCGGGGAGAAATGGAGTCCTTAATTCTTCTAGCTCTGGCATCTATTTCCTGAATTTTATATGCATGATCCAAGCGACCAATTTATATATTAGTACGAATAATTTGCGAGACCTCGGTGCTGAGCCATGCGGATCAAATTTATTCAATCATTTCAATCTTGCATTAAGACGTCTTTCAGCCAATGATTCCCACCCTAAATCCATGAATATTTATATAAAAACTCATACATTATGGCACCCTCATTTCTTCTTCTTGGCCTTATGGTTAAGATCAAATTGAGGTCCGGCCCCCGGTGCACTTGCAAGTCCGCAATGGACCGGTAGCTTGAACACCGAGGCCGCACGGCCGCCTTAGGACCCCCGGGGGAACTCTCCGTCAATCCCGTACGTATCCGAGCAGGGCGGATGATTTGAAATACGCGCGGTTTCATTTTCGGCCGCGACGATGGTCAAGCGACAGTTATTCGAGCTTTACGCCCGATCGGTTTTGTTGACCTCCTCACTCTAGCAGGTATTTGTGAAAGATTATATCAGCCAAAAAACCATCATCTCAAATCGCCAAACAATTTAAATGTCTTCCCGAATCCACTCGTACTGGCCCAGACCAGCCATAGAAACCGAGAAGAGGTTGAGTGCATTCAGCGGATAACTCGGCCGCCACCTGGACTATGCAGGTGGGAATCACGATATCAATGCAAACTTTGATATTTTGAAATGTTTCGTTCCGCGGTTTCTCAGACCGCGGGGAAGCAGAGCGGCCAGGTGCGGAGGGGGACCTGGAAGCGCACCATGGGCCGGAATACACTTTGATCTTAGCCATTAGGCTAAGAAGAAGAGTCGGGGGACCAAACTGTATGATTTCGCGCACGGCGCTCCTACGCGACGAAGCGCCTTGGCACGTGCCACCCGTGGGTAAAAGGGGAGGGGAGGAGTCGGGCTCGAATGCCAAGACGTTCCTCCTCTACTGATTGCGGGAGGAGGGGGGCGGAGGACCTAGCACGCGAGGATTCATTCTGGTGGGCGCGACGCGCTGAATTTAAAATTTATTTTGTTGAAATTTTTCGTTCCGCAGTCCCTTAGAAAACGGGAAAACCCTCCGTCGCACCCCTCTGTCTTCAGCATTTACATCTTTTAAACATTTTGTTAGTTCAAAGCGAAAAATTTTCAATTAACATTCCACGGTGTTTCAGGCCGTAGAATATTGTCCACCAGGCCCCGTGGTGCCATGATTTAATGCCCTCCCATGCCGCCACGTCCTTCACATAAAAACGGGGCGGCGGGGGCCATTAGAAAAGGAAATACACCACATGCAAAAGAAGCAACACGCAAAAATACACCCACAGCAGCGCACACACTCATGCAAAAATCCCTTCATCCAATACCCATGCAAACGCATATACCGCAAAACAACTAAAAAACTGCACCACATGATGCAGCACGGAAGGCATCCTACAACACGGAAGCCAGGACAAACAAGCAAGAAATTTAAACATCACTACCACAAGAAAATGTACCACGTAGCACTCCACCCCGAAAGAGTCTGTAAAATGCAACGAATTCGACCCAACGTTGCTGGTAGCAGGAATTTCCCCCCGCGGAGAGGGACGAGGAAATGAAATGGAAACTTAAAAACAGATGAAATAAACACAAATGTGGTCATTCGGAAAGAATGGATTATAACAAAACGCATAAGGTTAGTGGAAGAGCATGCATAATACATACAACTAATGATTTTTTAGACGCTGAGGGTGGCTAGTGGAATTTTTGCTATCTATAACCCTGCAGTTGCTATCCCGTATCGTCCGGGGAGAAATGGAGTCCTTAATTCTTCTAGCTCTGGCATCTATTTCCTGAATTTTATATGCATGATCCAAGCGACCAATTTATATATTAGTACGAATAATTTGCGAGACCTCGGTGCTGAGCCATGCGGATCAAATTTATTCAATCATTTCAATCTTGCATTAAGACGTCTTTCAGCCAATGATTCCCACCCTAAATCCATGAATATTTATATAAAAACTCATACATTATGGCACCCTCATTTCTTCTTCTTGGCCTTATGGTTAAGATCAAATTGAGGTCCGGCCCCCGGTGCACTTGCAAGTCCGCAATGGACCGGTAGCTTGAACACCGAGGCCGCACGGCCGCCTTAGGACCCCCGGGGGAACTCTCCGTCAATCCCGTACGTATCCGAGCAGGGCGGATGATTTGAAATACGCGCGGTTTCATTTTCGGCCGCGACGATGGTCAAGCGACAGTTATTCGAGCTTTACGCCCGATCGGTTTTGTTGACCTCCTCACTCTAGCAGGTATTTGTGAAAGATTATATCAGCCAAAAAACCATCATCTCAAATCGCCAAACAATTTAAATGTCTTCCCGAATCCACTCGTACTGGCCCAGACCAGCCATAGAAACCGAGAAGAGGTTGAGTGCCTTCAGCGGATAACTCGGCCGCCACCTGGACTATGCAGGTGGGAATCACGATATCAATGCAAACTTTGATATTTTGAAATGTTTCGTTCCGCGGTTTCTCAGACCGCGGGGAAGCAGAGCGGCCAGGTCCGGAGGGGACCTGGAAGCGCACCATCGGCCGGACTACACTTTGATCTTAGCCATTAGGCTAAGAAGACGAGTCGGGGGACCAAACTGTATGATTTCGCGCACGGCGCTCCTACGCGACGAAGCGCCTTGGCACGTGCCACCCGTGGGTAAAAGGGGAGGGGAGGAGTCGGGCTCGAATGCCAAGACGTTCCTCCTCTACTGGTTGCGGGTGGAGGGGGGCGGAGGACCTAGCACGCGAGGATTCATTCTGGTGGGCGCGTCGCGCTGAATTTAAAATTTATTTTGTTGAAATTTTTCGTTCCGCAGTCCCTTAGAAAACGGGAAAACCCTCCGTCGCACCCCTCTGTCTTCAGCATTTACATCTTTTAAACATTTTGTTAGTTCAAAACGAAAAATTTTCAATTAACATTCCACGGTGTTTCAGGCCGTAGAATATTGTCCACCAGGCCCCGTGGTGCCATGATTTATTGCCCTCCCATGCCGCCACGTCCTTCACATAAAAACGGGGCGGCGGGGGCCATTAGAAGAGCATCCTCGCGTGCTAGTTCCTCCGCCCCCTTCCACCTCTCGATTCTGCGGAGTAGGAAATTCGAGTCGTCGAGGCCCCCTACTCCACCGGGCAGTGTGTGCGAAGGCACTTCGGCGCTTAGGATGCGCAGTCCGGTAAAAAACATAAAGTTCATCTATATCTACATAATACCCCGTTAGCAGCCGCAAGGGCGTGTGGCGTGGGGTGTTAGGTCACCAACTGTAAAAAGGAAATACACCACATGCAAAAGAAACAACACGCAAAAATACACCCACAGCAGCGCACACACTCATGCAAAAACCCCTTCATCCAATACTCATGCAAACGCATATACCGCAAAACAACTAAAAAACTGCACCACATGATGCAGCACGGAAGGCATCCTACAACACGGAAGCCAGGACAAACAAGCAAGAAATTTAAACATCACTACCACATGAAAATGTACCACGTAGCACTCCACCCCGAAAGAGTCTGTAAAAGGCAAGGAATTCGACCCAACGTTGCTGGAAGCCGGAATTTCCCCCCGCGGAGAGGGACGAGGAAATGAAATGGAAACTTAAAAACAGATGAAATAAACACAAATGTGGTCATTCGGAAAGAATGGATTATAACAAAACGCATAAGGTTAGTGGAAGAGCATGCATAATACATACAACTAATGATTTTTTAGACGCTGAGGGTGGCTAGTGGAATTTTTGCTATATATAACCCTGCAGTTGCTATCCCGTATCGTCCGGGGGGAAATGGAGTCCTTAAGTCTTCTAGCTCTGGCATCTATTTCCTGAATTTTATATGCATGATCCATGCGACCAATTTATATATTAGTACGAATAATTTGCGAGACCTCGGTGCTGAGCCATGCGGATCAAATTTATTCAATCATTTCAATCTTGCATTGAGACGTCTGTCAGCCAATGATTCCCACCCTAAATCCATGAATATTAATATAAAAACTCATACATTATGGCACCCTCATTTCTTCTTCTTGGCCTTATGGTTAAGATCAAATTGAGGTCCGGCCCCCGGTGCACTTGCAAGTCCGCAATGGACCGGTAGCTTGAACACCGAGGCCGCACGGCCGCCTTAGGACCCCCGGGGGAACTCTCCGTCAATCCCGTACGTATCCGAGCAGGGCGGATGATTTGAAATACGCGCGGTTTCATTTTCGGCCGCGACGATGGTCAAGCGACAGTTATTCGAGCTTTACGCCCGATCGGTTTTGTTGACCTCCTCACTCTAGCAGGTATTTGTGAAAGATTATATCAGCCAAAAAACCATCATCTCAAATCGCCAAACAATTTAAATGTCTTCCCGAATCCACTCGTACTGGCCCAGACCAGCCATAGAAAGCGAGAAGAGGTTGAGTGCCTTCAGTGGATATATCGGCCGCCACCTGGACTATGCAGGTGGGAATGACGATATCAATGCAAACTTTGATATTTTGAAATGTTTCGTACCGCGGTTTCTCAGACCGCGGGGAAGCAGAGCGGCCAGGTCCGGAGGGGACCTGGAAGCGCACCATCGGCCGGACTACACTTTGATCTTAGCCATTAGGCTTAGAAGAGTCGGGGGACCAAACTGTATGATTTCGCGCACGGCGCTCCTACGCGACGAAGCGCCTTGGCACGTGCCACCCGTGGGTAAAAGGTGAGGGGAGGAGTCGGGCTCGAATGCCAAGACGTTCCTCCTCTACTGATTGCGGGAGGAGGGGGGCGGAGGACCTAGCACGCGAGGATTCATTCTGGTGGGCGCGACGCGCTGAATTTAAAATTTATTTTGTTGAAATTTTTCGTTCCGCAGTCCCTTAGAAAACGGGAAAACCCTCCGTCGCACCCCTCTGTCTTCAGCATTTACATCTTTTAAACATTTTGTTAGTTCAAAACGAAAAATTTTCAATTAACATTCCACGGTGTTTCAGGCCGTAGAATATTGTCCACCAGGCCCCGTGGTGCCATGATTTAATGCCCTCCCATGCCGCCACGTCCTTCACATAAAAACGGGGCGGCGGGGGCCATTAGAAGAGCATCCTCGCGTGCTAGTTCCTCCGCCCCCTTCCACCTCTCGATTCTGCGGAGTAGGAAATTCGAGTCGTCGAGGCCCCCTACTCCACCGGGCAGTGTGTGCGAAGGCACTTCGGCGCTTAGGATGCGCAGTCCGGTAAAAAACATAAAGTTCATCTATATCTACATAATACCCCGTTAGCAGCCGCAAGGGCGTGTGGCGTGGGGTGTTAGGTCACCAACTGTAAAAAGGAAATACACCACATGCAAAAGAAACAACACGCAAAAATACACCCACAGCAGCGCACACACTCATGCAAAAATCCCTTCATCTAGTACTCATGCAAACGCATATACCGCAAAACAACTAAAAAACTGCACCACATGATGCAGCACGGAAGGCATCCTACAACACGGAAGCCAGGACAAACAAGCAAGAAATTTAAACATCACTACCACATGAAAATGTACCACGTAGCACTCCACCCCGAAAGAGTCTGTAAAAGGCAACGAATTCGACCCAACGTTGCTGGTAGCAGGAATTTCCCCCCGCGGAGAGGGACGAGGAAATGAAATGGAAACTTAAAAACAGATGAAATAAAAACAAATGTGGTCATTCGGAAAGAATGGATTATAACAAAACGCATAAGGTTAGTGGAAGAGCATGCATAATACATACAACTAATGATTTTTTAGACGCTGAGGGTGGCTAGTGGAATTTTTGCTATCTATAACCCTGCAGTTGCTATCCCGTATCGTCCGGGGGGAAATGGAGTCCTTAAGTCTTCTAGCTCTGGCATCTATTTCCTGAATTTTATATGCATGATCCAAGCGACCAATTTATATATTAGTACGAATAATTTGCGAGACCTCGGTGCTGAGCCATGCGGATCAAATTTATTCAATCATTTCAATCTTGCATTGAGACGTCTTTCAGCCAATGATTCCCACCCTAAATCCATGAATATTTATATAAAAACTCATACATTATGGCACCCTCATTTCTTCTTCTTGGCCTTATGGTTAAGATCAAATTGAGGTCCGGCCCCCGGTGCACTTGCAAGTCCGCAATGGACCGGTAGCTTGAACACCGAGGCCGCACGGCCGCCTTAGGACCCCCGGGGGAACTCTCCGTCAATCCCGTACGTATCCGAGCAGGGCGGATGATTTGAAATACGCGCGGTTTCATTTTCGGCCGCGACGATGGTCAAGCGACAGTTATTCGAGCTTTACGCCCGATCGGTTTTGTTGACCTCCTCACTCTAGCAGGTATTTGTGAAAGATTATATCAGCCAAAAAACCATCATCTCAAATCGCCAAACAATTTAAATGTCTTCCCGAATCCACTCGTACTGGCCCAGACCAGCCATAGAAACCGATAAGAGGTTGAGTGCCTTCAGCGGATAACTCGGCCGCCACCTGGACTATGCAGGTGGGAATCACGATATCAATGCAAACTTTGATATTTTGAAATGTTTCGTTCCGCGGTTTCTCAGACCGCGGGGAAGCAGAGCGGCCAGGTCCGGAGGGGGACCTGGAAGCGCACCATGGGCCGGACTACACTTTCATCTTAGCCATTAGGCTAAGAAGAAGAGTCGGGGGACCAAACTGTATGATTTCGCGCACGGCGCTCCTACGCGACGAAGCGCCTTGGCACGTGCCACCCGTGGGTAAAAGGGGAGGGGAGGAGTCGGGCTCGAATGCCAAGACGTTCCTCCTCTACTGATTGCGGGAGGAGGGGGGCGGAGGACCTAGCACGCGAGGATTCATTCTGGTGGGCGCGACGCGCTGAATTTAAAATTTATTTTGTTGAAATTTTTCGTTCCGCAGTCCCTTAGAAAACGGGAAAACCCTCCGTCGCACCCCTCTGTCTTCAGCATTTACATCTTTTAAACATTTTGTTAGCTCAAAACAAAAAATTTTCAATTAACATTCCACGGTGTTTCAGGCCGTAGAATATTGTCCACCAGGCCCCGTGGTGCCATGATTTAATGCCCTCCCATGCCGCCACGTCCTTCACATAAAAACGGGGCGGCGGGGGTCATTAGAAGAGCATCCTCGCGTGCTAGTTCCTCCGCCCCCTTCCACCTCTCGATTCTGCGGAGTAGGAAATTCGAGTCGTCGAGGCCCTCTACTCCGCCGGGCAGTGTGTGCGAAGGCACTTCGGCGCTTAGGATGCGCAGTCCGGTAAAAAACATAAAGTTCATCTATATCTACATAATACCCCGTTAGCAGCCGCAAGGGCGTGTGGCGTGGGGTGTTAGGTCACCAACTGTAAAAAGGAAATACACCACATGCAAAAGAAACAACACGCAAAAATACACCCACAGCAGCGCACACACTCATGCAAAAATCCCTTCATCCAATACTCATGCAAACGCATATACCGCAAAACAACTAAAAAACTGCACCACATGATGCAGCACGGAAGGCATCCTACAACACGGAAGCCAGGACAAACAAGCAAGAAATTTAAACATCACTACCACATGAAAATGTACCACGTAGCACTCCACCCCGAAAGAGTCTGTAAAAGGCAACGAATTCGACCCAACGTTGCTGGTAGCAGGAATTTCCCCCCGCCGAGAGGGACGAGGAAATGAAATGGAAACTTAAAAACAGATGAAATAAACACAAATGTGGTCATTCGGAAAGAATGGATTATAACAAAACGCATAAGGTTAGTGGAAGAGCATGCATAATACATACAACTAATGATTTTTTAGACGCTGAGGGTGGCTAGTGGAATTTTTGCTATCTATAACCCTGCAGTTGCTATCCCGTATCGTCCGGGGGGAAATGGAGTCCTTAAGTCTTCTAGCTCTGGCATCTATTTCCTGAATTTTATATGCATGATCCAAGCGACCAATTTATATATTAGTACGAATAATTTGCGAGACCTCGGTGCTGAGCCATGCGGATCAAATTTATTCAATCATTTCAATCTTGCATTGAGACGTCTTTCAGCAAATGATTCCCACCCTTAATCCATGAATATTTATATAAAAATCATACATTTTGGCACCCTCATTTCTTCTTCTTGGCCTTATGGTTAAGATCAAATTGAGGTCCGGCCCCCGGTGCACTTGCAAGTCCGCAATGGACCGGTAGCTTGAACACCGAGGCCGCACGGCCGCCTTAGGACCCCCGGGGGAACTCTCCGTCAATCCCGTACGTATCCGAGCAGGGCGGATGATTTGAAATACGCGCGGTTTCATTTTCGGCCGCGACGATGGTCAAGCGACAGTTATTCGAGCTTTACGCCCGATCGGTTTTGTTGACCTCCTCACTCTAGCAGGTATTTGTGAAAGATTATATCAGCCAAAAAACCATCATCTCAAATCGCCAAACAATTTAAATGTCTTCCCGAATCCACTCGTACTGGCCCAGACCAGCCATAGAAAGCGAGAAGAGGTTGAGTGCCTTCAGTGGATAACTCGGCCGCCGCCTGGACTATGCAGGTGGGAATGACGATATCAATGCAAACTTTGATATTTTGAAATGTTTCGTACCGCGGTTTCTCAGACCGCGGGGAAGCAGAGCGGCCAGGTCCGGAGGGGACCTGGAAGCGCACCATCGGCCGGACTACACTTTGATCTTAGCCATTAGGCTAAGAAGAAGAGTCGGGGGACCAAACTGTATGATTTCGCGCACGGCGCTCCTACGCGACGAAGCGCCTTGGCACGTGCCACCCGTGGGTAAAAGGGGAGGGGAGGAGTCGGGCTCGAATGCCAAGACGTTCCTCCTCTCCTGATTGCGGGAGGAGGGGGGCGGAGGACCTAGCACGCGAGGATTCATTCTGGTGGGCGCGACGCGCTGAATTTAAAATTTATTTTGTTGAAATTTTTCGTTCCGCAGTCCCTTAGAAAACGGGAAAACCCTCCGTCGCACCCCTCTGTCTTCAGCATTTACATCTTTTAAACATTTTGTTAGTTCAAAACGAAAAATTTTCAATTAACATTCCACGGTGTTTCAGGCCGTAGAATATTGTCCACCAGGCCCCGTGGTGCCATGATTTAATGCCCTCCCATGCCGCCACGTCCTTCACATAAAAACGGGGCGGCGGGGGCCATTAGAAAAGGAAATACACCACATGCAAAAGAAACAACACGCAAAAATACACCCACAGCAGCGCACACACTCATGCAAAAATCCCTTCATCCAATACTCATGCAAACGCATATACCGCAAAACAACTAAAAAACTGCACCACATGATGCAGCACGGAAGGCATCCTACAACACGGAAGCCAGGACAAACAAGCAAGAAATTTAAACATCACTACCACATGAAAATGTACCACGTAGCACTCCACCCCGAAAGAGTCTGTAAAAGGCAACGAATTCGACCCAACGTTGCTGGTAGCAGGAATTTCCCCCCGCGGAGAGGGACGAGGAAATGAAATGGAAACTTAAAAACAGATGAAATAAAAACAAATGTGGTCATTCGGAAAGAATGGATTATAACAAAACGCATAAGGTTAGTGGAAGAGCATGCATAATACATACAACTAATGATTTTTTAGACGCTGAGGGTGGCTAGTGGAATTTTTGCTATCTATAACCCTGCAGTTGCTATCCCGTATCGTCCGGGGGGAAATGGAGTCCTTAAGTCTTCTAGCTCTGGCATCTATTTCCTGAATTTTATATGCATGATCCAAGCGACCAATTTATATATTAGTACGAATAATTTGCGAGACCTCGGTGCTGAGCCATGCGGATCAAATTTATTCAATCATTTCAATCTTGCATTGAGACGTCTTTCAGCCAATGATTCCCACCCTAAATCCATGAATATTTATATAAAAACTCATACATTATGGCATCCTCATTTCTTCTTCTTGGCCTTATGGTTAAGATCAAATTGAGGTCCGGCCCCCGGTGCACTTGCAAGTCCGCAATGGACCGGTAGCCTGAACACCGAGGCCGCACGGCCGCCTTAGGACCCCCGGGGGAACTCTCCGTCAATCCCGTACGTATCCGAGCAGGGCGGATGATTTGAAATACGCGCGGTTTCATTTTCGGCCGCGACGATGGTCAAGCGACAGTTATTCGAGCTTTACGCCCGATCGGTTTTGTTGACCTCCTCACTCTAGCAGGTATTTGTGAAAGATTATATCAGCCAAAAAACCATCATCTCAAATCGCCAAACAATTTAAATGTCTTCCCGAATCCACTCGTACTGGCCCAGACCAGCCATAGAAACCGATAAAAGGTTGAGGGCCTTCAGCGGATAACTCGGCCGCCACCTGGACTATGCAGGTGGGAATCACGATATCAATGCAAACTTTGATATTTTGAAATGTTTCGTTCCGCGGTTTCTCAGACCGCGGGGAAGCAGAGCGGCCAGGTCCGGAGGGGGACCTGGAAGCGCACCATGGGCCGGACTACACTTTCATCTTAGCCATTAGGCTAAGAAGAAGAGTCGGGGGACCAAACTGTATGATTTCGCGCACGGCGCTCCTACGCGACGAAGCGCCTTGGCACGTGCCACCCGTGGGTAAAAGGGGAGGGGAGGAGTCGGGCTCGAATGCCAAGACGTTCCTCCTCTACTGATTGCGGGAGGAGGGGGGCGGAGGACCTAGCACGCGAGGATTCATTCTGGTGGGCGCGACGCGCTGAATTTAAAATTTATTTTGTTGAAATTTTTCGTTCCGCAATCCCTTAGAAAACGGGAAAACCCTCCGTCGCACCCCTCTGTCTTCAGCATTTACATCTTTTAAACATTTTGTTAGCTCAAAACAAAAAATTTTCAATTAACATTCCACGGTGTTTCAGGCCGTAGAATATTGTCCACCAGGCCCCGTGGTGCCATGATTTAATGCCCTCCCATGCCGCCACGTCCTTCACATAAAAACGGGGCGGCGGGGGCCATTAGAAAAGGAAATACACCACATGCAAAAGAAGCAACACGCAAAAATACACCCACAGCAGCGCACACACTCATGCAAAAATCCCTTCATCCAATACCCATGCAAACGCATATACCGCAAAACAACTAAAAAACTGCACCACATGATGCAGCACGGAAGGCATCCTACAACACGGAAGCCAGGACAAACAAGCAAGAAATTTAAACATCACTACCACAAGAAAATGTACCACGTAGCACTCCACCCCGAAAGAGTCTGTAAAATGCAACGAATTCGACCCAACGTTGCTGGTAGCAGGAATTTCCCCCCGCGGAGAGGGACGAGGAAATGAAATGGAAACTTAAAAACAGATGAAATAAACACAAATGTGGTCATTCGGAAAGAATGGATTATAACAAAACGCATAAGGTTAGTGGAAGAGCATGCATAATACATACAACTAATGATTTTTTAGACGCTGAGGGTGGCTAGTGGAATTTTTGCTATCTATAACCCTGCAGTTGCTATCCCGTATCGTCCGGGGAGAAATGGAGTCCTTAATTCTTCTAGCTCTGGCATCTATTTCCTGAATTTTATATGCATGATCCAAGCGACCAATTTATATATTAGTACGAATAATTTGCGAGACCTCGGTGCTGAGCCATGCGGATCAAATTTATTCAATCATTTCAATCTTGCATTAAGACGTCTTTCAGCCAATGATTCCCACCCTAAATCCATGAATATTTATATAAAAACTCATACATTATGGCACCCTCATTTCTTCTTCTTGGCCTTATGGTTAAGATCAAATTGAGGTCCGGCCCCCGGTGCACTTGCAAGTCCGCAATGGACCGGTAGCTTGAACACCGAGGCCGCACGGCCGCCTTAGGACCCCCGGGGGAACTCTCCGTCAATCCCGTACGTATCCGAGCAGGGCGGATGATTTGAAATACGCGCGGTTTCATTTTCGGCCGCGACGATGGTCAAGCGACAGTTATTCGAGCTTTACGCCCGATCGGTTTTGTTGACCTCCTCACTCTAGCAGGTATTTGTGAAAGATTATATCAGCCAAAAAACCATCATCTCAAATCGCCAAACAATTTAAATGTCTTCCCGAATCCACTCGTACTGGCCCAGACCAGCCATAGAAACCGAGAAGAGGTTGAGTGCCTTCAGCGGATAACTCGGCCGCCACCTGGACTATGCAGGTGGGAATCACGATATCAATGCAAACTTTGATATTTTGAAATGTTTCGTTCCGCGGTTTCTCAGACCGCGGGGAAGCAGAGCGGCCAGGTCCGGAGGGGACCTGGAAGCGCACCATCGGCCGGACTACACTTTGATCTTAGCCATTAGGCTAAGAAGACGAGTCGGGGGACCAAACTGTATGATTTCGCGCACGGCGCTCCTACGCGACGAAGCGCCTTGGCACGTGCCACCCGTGGGTAAAAGGGGAGGGGAGGAGTCGGGCTCGAATGCCAAGACGTTCCTCCTCTACTGGTTGCGGGTGGAGGGGGGCGGAGGACCTAGCACGCGAGGATTCATTCTGGTGGGCGCGTCGCGCTGAATTTAAAATTTATTTTGTTGAAATTTTTCGTTCCGCAGTCCCTTAGAAAACGGGAAAACCCTCCGTCGCACCCCTCTGTCTTCAGCATTTACATCTTTTAAACATTTTGTTAGTTCAAAACGAAAAATTTTCAATTAACATTCCACGGTGTTTCAGGCCGTAGAATATTGTCCACCAGGCCCCGTGGTGCCATGATTTATTGCCCTCCCATGCCGCCACGTCCTTCACATAAAAACGGGGCGGCGGGGGCCATTAGAAGAGCATCCTCGCGTGCTAGTTCCTCCGCCCCCTTCCACCTCTCGATTCTGCGGAGTAGGAAATTCGAGTCGTCGAGGCCCCCTACTCCACCGGGCAGTGTGTGCGAAGGCACTTCGGCGCTTAGGATGCGCAGTCCGGTAAAAAACATAAAGTTCATCTATATCTACATAATACCCCGTTAGCAGCCGCAAGGGCGTGTGGCGTGGGGTGTTAGGTCACCAACTGTAAAAAGGAAATACACCACATGCAAAAGAAACAACACGCAAAAATACACCCACAGCAGCGCACACACTCATGCAAAAACCCCTTCATCCAATACTCATGCAAACGCATATACCGCAAAACAACTAAAAAACTGCACCACATGATGCAGCACGAAAGGCATCCTACAACACGGAAGCCAGGACAAACATGCAAGAAATTTAAACATCACTACCACATGAAAATGTACCACGTAGCACTCCACCCCGAAAGAGTCTGTAAAAGGCAAGGAATTCGACCCAACGTTGCTGGAAGCAGGAATTTCCCCCCGCGGAGAGGGACGAGGAAATGAAATGGAAACTTAAAAACAGATGAAATAAACACAAATGTGGTCATTCGGAAAGAATGGATTATAACAAAACTTATAAGGTTAGTGGAAGAGCATGCATAATACATACAACTAATGATTTTTTAGACGCTGGGGGTGGCTAGTGGAATTTTTGCTATCTATAACCCTGCAGTTGCTATCCCGTATCGTCCGGGGGGAAATGGAGTCCTTAAGTCTTCTAGCTCTGGCATCTATTTCTGAATTTTATATGCATGATCCAAGCGACCAATTTATATATTAGTACGAATAATTTGCGAGACCTCGGTGCTGAGCCATGCGGATCAAATTTATTCAATCATTTCAATCTTGCATTGAGACGTCTTTCAGCCAATGATTCCCACCCTAAATCCATGAATATTTATATAAAAACTCATACATTATGGCACCCTCATTTCTTCTTCTTGGCCTTATGGTTAAGATCAAATTGAGGTCCGGCCCCCGGTGCACTTGCAAGTCCGCAATGGACCGGTAGCTTGAACACCGAGGCCGCACGGCCGCCTTAGGACCCCCGGGGGAACTCTCCGTCAATCCCGTACGTATCCGAGCAGGGCGGATGATTTGAAATACGCGCGGTTTCATTTTCGGCCGCGACGATGGTCAAGCGACAGTTATTCGAGCTTTACGCCCGATCGGTTTTGTTGACCTCCTCACTCTAGCAGGTATTTGTGAAAGATTATATCAGCCAAAAAACCATCATCTCAAATCGCCAAACAATTTAAATGTCTTCCCGAATCCACTCGTACTGGCCCAGACCAGCCATAGAAACCGAGAAGAGGTTGAGTGCCTTCAGCGGATATATCGGCCGCCACCTGGACTATGCAGGTGGGAATGACGATATCAATGCAAACTTTGATATTTTGAAATGTTTCGTACCGCGGTTTCTCAGACCGCGGGGAAGCAGAGCGGCCAGGTCCGGAGGGGACCTGGAAGCGCACCATCGGCCGGACTACACTTTGATCTTAGCCATTAGGCTTAGAAGAGTCGGGGGACCAAACTGTATGATTTCGCGCACGGCGCTCCTACGCGACGAAGCGCCTTGGCACGTGCAACCCGTGGGTAAAAGGTGAGGGGAGGAGTCGGGCTCGAATGCCAAGACGTTCCTCCTCTACTGATTGCGGGAGGAGGGGGGCGGAGGACCTAGCACGCGAGGATTCATTCTGGTGGGCGCGACGCGCTGAATTTAAAATTTATTTTGTTGAAATTTTTCGTTCCGCAGTCCCTTAGAAAACGGGAAAACCCTCCGTCGCACCCCTCTGTCTTCAGCATTTACATCTTTTAAACATTTTGTTAGTTCAAAACGAAAAATTTTCAATTAACATTCCACGGTGTTTCAGGCCGTAGAATATTGTCCACCAGGCCCCGTGGTGCCATGATTTATTGCCCTCCCATGCCGCCACGTCCTTCACATAAAAACGGGGCGGCGGGGGCCATTAGAAGAGCATCCTCGCGTGCTAGTTCCTCCGCCCCCTTCCACCTCTCGATTCTGCGGAGTAGGAAATTCGAGTCGTCGAGGCCCCCTACTCCACCGGGCAGTGTGTGCGAAGGCACTTCGGCGCTTAGGATGCGCAGTCCGGTAAAAAACATAAAGTTCATCTATATCTACATAATACCCCGTTAGCAGCCGCAAGGGCGTGTGGCGTGGGGTGTTAGGTCACCAACTGTAAAAAGGAAATACACCACATGCAAAAGAAACAACACGCAAAAATACACCCACAGCAGCGCACACACTCATGCAAAAACCCCTTCATCCAATACTCATGCAAACGCATATACCGCAAAACAACTAAAAAACTGCACCACATGATGCAGCACGGAAGGCATCCTACAACACGGAAGCCAGGACAAACAAGCAAGAAATTTAAACATCACTACCACATGAAAATGTACCACGTAGCACTCCACCCCGAAAGAGTCTGTAAAAGGCAAGGAATTCGACCCAACGTTGCTGGAAGCCGGAATTTCCCCCCGCGGAGAGGGACGAGGAAATGAAATGGAAACTTAAAAACAGATGAAATAAACACAAATGTGGTCATTCGGAAAGAATGGATTATAACAAAACGCATAAGGTTAGTGGAAGAGCATGCATAATACATACAACTAATGATTTTTTAGACGCTGAGGGTGGCTAGTGGAATTTTTGCTATCTATAACCCTGCAGTTGCTATCCCGTATCGTCCGGGGGGAAATGGAGTCCTTAAGTCTTCTAGCTCTGGCATCTATTTCCTGAATTTTATATGCATGATCCATGCGACCAATTTATATATTAGTACGAATAATTTGCGAGACCTCGGTGCTGAGCCATGCGGATCAAATTTATTCAATCATTTCAATCTTGCATTGAGACGTCTGTCAGCCAATGATTCCCACCCTAAATCCATGAATATTAATATAAAAACTCATACATTATGGCACCCTCATTTCTTCTTCTTGGCCTTATGGTTAAGATCAAATTGAGGTCCGGCCCCCGGTGCACTTGCAAGTCCGCAATGGACCGGTAGCTTGAACACCGAGGCCGCACGGCCGCCTTAGGACCCCCGGGGGAACTCTCCGTCAATCCCGTACGTATCCGAGCAGGGCGGATGATTTGAAATACGCGCGGTTTCATTTTCGGCCGCGACGATGGTCAAGCGACAGTTATTCGAGCTTTACGCCCGATCGGTTTTGTTGACCTCCTCACTCTAGCAGGTATTTGTGAAAGATTATATCAGCCAAAAAACCATCATCTCAAATCGCCAAACAATTTAAATGTCTTCCCGAATCCACTCGTACTGGCCCAGACCAGCCATAGAAAGCGAGAAGAGGTTGAGTGCCTTCAGTGGATATATCGGCCGCCACCTGGACTATGCAGGTGGGAATGACGATATCAATGCAAACTTTGATATTTTGAAATGTTTCGTACCGCGGTTTCTCAGACCGCGGGGAAGCAGAGCGGCCAGGTCCGGAGGGGACCTGGAAGCGCACCATCGGCCGGACTACACTTTGATCTTAGCCATTAGGCTTAGAAGAGTCGGGGGACCAAACTGTATGATTTCGCGCACGGCGCTCCTACGCGACGAAGCGCCTTGGCACGTGCCACCCGTGGGTAAAAGGTGAGGGGAGGAGTCGGGCTCGAATGCCAAGACGTTCCTCCTCTACTGATTGCGGGAGGAGGGGGGCGGAGGACCTAGCACGCGAGGATTCATTCTGGTGGGCGCGACGCGCTGAATTTAAAATTTATTTTGTTGAAATTTTTCGTTCCGCAGTCCCTTAGAAAACGGGAAAACCCTCCGTCGCACCCCTCTGTCTTCAGCATTTACATCTTTTAAACATTTTGTTGGTTCAAAACGAAAAATTTTCAATTAACATTCCACGGTGTTTCAGGCCGTAGAATATTGTCCACCAGGCCCCGTGGTGCCATGATTTAATGCCCTCCCATGCCGCCACGTCCTTCACATAAAAACGGGGCGGCGGGGGCCATTAGAAGAGCATCCTCGCGTGCTAGTTCCTCCGCCCCCTTCCACCTCTCGATTCTGCGGAGTAGGAAATTCGAGTCGTCGAGGCCCCCTACTCCACCGGGCAGTGTGTGCGAAGGCACTTCGGCGCTTAGGATGCGCAGTCCGGTAAAAAACATAAAGTTCATCTATATCTACATAATACCCCGTTAGCAGCCGCAAGGGCGTGTGGCGTGGGGTGTTAGGTCACCAACTGTAAAAAGGAAATACACCACATGCAAAAGAAACAACACGCAAAAATACACCCACAGCAGCGCACACACTCATGCAAAAATCCCTTCATCTAGTACTCATGCAAACGCATATACCGCAAAACAACTAAAAAACTGCACCACATGATGCAGCACGGAAGGCATCCTACAACACGGAAGCCAGGACAAACAAGCAAGAAATTTAAACATCACTACCACATGAAAATGTACCACGTAGCACTCCACCCCGAAAGAGTCTGTAAAAGGCAACGAATTCGACCCAACGTTGCTGGTAGCAGGAATTTCCCCCCGCGGAGAGGGACGAGGAAATGAAATGGAAACTTAAAAACAGATGAAATAAAAACAAATGTGGTCATTCGGAAAGAATGGATTATAACAAAACGCATAAGGTTAGTGGAAGAGCATGCATAATACATACAACTAATGATTTTTTAGACGCTGAGGGTGGCTAGTGGAATTTTTGCTATCTATAACCCTGCAGTTGCTATCCCGTATCGTCCGGGGGGAAATGGAGTCCTTAAGTCTTCTAGCTCTGGCATCTATTTCCTGAATTTTATATGCATGATCCAAGCGACCAATTTATATATTAGTACGAATAATTTGCGAGACCTCGGTGCTGAGCCATGCGGATCAAATTTATTCAATCATTTCAATCTTGCATTGAGACGTCTTTCAGCCAATGATTCCCACCCTAAATCCATGAATATTTATATAAAAACTCATACATTATGGCACCCTCATTTCTTCTTCTTGGCCTTATGGTTAAGATCAAATTGAGGTCCGGCCCCCGGTGCACTTGCAAGTCCGCAATGGACCGGTAGCTTGAACACCGAGGCCGCACGGCCGCCTTAGGACCCCCGGGGGAACTCTCCGTCAATCCCGTACGTATCCGAGCAGGGCGGATGATTTGAAATACGCGCGGTTTCATTTTCGGCCGCGACGATGGTCAAGCGACAGTTATTCGAGCTTTACGCCCGATCGGTTTTGTTGACCTCCTCACTCTAGCAGGTATTTGTGAAAGATTATATCAGCCAAAAAACCATCATCTCAAATCGCCAAACAATTTAAATGTCTTCCCGAATCCACTCGTACTGGCCCAGACCAGCCATAGAAACCGATAAGAGGTTGAGTGCCTTCAGCGGATAACTCGGCCGCCACCTGGACTATGCAGGTGGGAATCACGATATCAATGCAAACTTTGATATTTTGAAATGTTTCGTTCCGCGGTTTCTCAGACCGCGGGGAAGCAGAGCGGCCAGGTCCGGAGGGGGACCTGGAAGCGCACCATGGGCCGGACTACACTTTCATCTTAGCCATTAGGCTAAGAAGAAGAGTCGGGGGACCAAACTGTATGATTTCGCGCACGGCGCTCCTACGCGACGAAGCGCCTTGGCACGTGCCACCCGTGGGTAAAAGGGGAGGGGAGGAGTCGGGCTCGAATGCCAAGACGTTCCTCCTCTACTGATTGCGGGAGGAGGGGGGCGGAGGACCTAGCACGCGAGGATTCATTCTGGTGGGCGCGACGCGCTGAATTTAAAATTTATTTTGTTGAAATTTTTCGTTCCGCAGTCCCTTAGAAAACGGGAAAACCCTCCGTCGCACCCCTCTGTCTTCAGCATTTACATCTTTTAAACATTTTGTTAGCTCAAAACAAAAAATTTTCAATTAACATTCCACGGTGTTTCAGGCCGTAGAATATTGTCCACCAGGCCCCGTGGTGCCATGATTTAATGCCCTCCCATGCCGCCACGTCCTTCACATAAAAACGGGGCGGCGGGGGTCATTAGAAGAGCATCCTCGCGTGCTAGTTCCTCCGCCCCCTTCCACCTCTCGATTCTGCGGAGTAGGAAATTCGAGTCGTCGAGGCCCTCTACTCCGCCGGGCAGTGTGTGCGAAGGCACTTCGGCGCTTAGGATGCGCAGTCCGGTAAAAAACATAAAGTTCATCTATATCTACATAATACCCCGTTAGCAGCCGCAAGGGCGTGTGGCGTGGGGTGTTAGGTCACCAACTGTAAAAAGGAAATACACCACATGCAAAAGAAACAACACGCAAAAATACACCCACAGCAGCGCACACACTCATGCAAAAATCCCTTCATCCAATACTCATGCAAACGCATATACCGCAAAACAACTAAAAAACTGCACCACATGATGCAGCACGGAAGGCATCCTACAACACGGAAGCCAGGACAAACAAGCAAGAAATTTAAACATCACTACCACATGAAAATGTACCACGTAGCACTCCACCCCGAAAGAGTCTGTAAAAGGCAACGAATTCGACCCAACGTTGCTGGTAGCAGGAATTTCCCCCCGCCGAGAGGGACGAGGAAATGAAATGGAAACTTAAAAACAGATGAAATAAACACAAATGTGGTCATTCGGAAAGAATGGATTATAACAAAACGCATAAGGTTAGTGGAAGAGCATGCATAATACATACAACTAATGATTTTTTAGACGCTGAGGGTGGCTAGTGGAATTTTTGCTATCTATAACCCTGCAGTTGCTATCCCGTATCGTCCGGGGGGAAATGGAGTCCTTAAGTCTTCTAGCTCTGGCATCTATTTCCTGAATTTTATATGCATGATCCAAGCGACCAATTTATATATTAGTACGAATAATTTGCGAGACCTCGGTGCTGAGCCATGCGGATCAAATTTATTCAATCATTTCAATCTTGCATTGAGACGTCTTTCAGCAAATGATTCCCACCCTTAATCCATGAATATTTATATAAAAATCATACATTTTGGCACCCTCATTTCTTCTTCTTGGCCTTATGGTTAAGATCAAATTGAGGTCCGGCCCCCGGTGCACTTGCAAGTCCGCAATGGACCGGTAGCTTGAACACCGAGGCCGCACGGCCGCCTTAGGACCCCCGGGGGAACTCTCCGTCAATCCCGTACGTATCCGAGCAGGGCGGATGATTTGAAATACGCGCGGTTTCATTTTCGGCCGCGACGATGGTCAAGCGACAGTTATTCGAGCTTTACGCCCGATCGGTTTTGTTGACCTCCTCACTCTAGCAGGTATTTGTGAAAGATTATATCAGCCAAAAAACCATCATCTCAAATCGCCAAACAATTTAAATGTCTTCCCGAATCCACTCGTACTGGCCCAGACCAGCCATAGAAACCGAGAAGAGGTTGAGTGCCTTCAGCGGATAACTCGGCCGCCGCCTGGACTATGCAGGTGGGAATGACGATATCAATGCAAACTTTGATATTTTGAAATGTTTCGTACCGCGGTTTCTCAGACCGCGGGGAAGCAGAGCGGCCAGGTCCGGAGGGGACCTGGAAGCGCACCATCGGCCGGACTACACTTTGATCTTAGCCATTAGGCTAAGAAGAAGAGTCGGGGGACCAAACTGTATGATTTCGCGCACGGCGCTCCTACGCGACGAAGCGCCTTGGCACGTGCCACCCGTGGGTAAAAGGGGAGGGGAGGAGTCGGGCTCGAATGCCAAGACGTTCCTCCTCTCCTGATTGCGGGAGGAGGGGGGCGTAGGACCTAGCACGCGAGGATTCATTCTGGTGGGCGCGACGCGCTGAATTTAAAATTTATTTTGTTGAAATTTTTCGTTCCGCAGTCCCTTAGAAAACGGGAAAACCCTCCGTCGCACCCCTCTGTCTTCAGCATTTACATCTTTTAAACATTTTGTTAGTTCAAAACGAAAAATTTTCAATTAACATTCCACGGTGTTTCAGGCCGTAGAATATTGTCCACCAGGCCCCGTGGTGCCATGATTTAATGCCCTCCCATGCCGCCACGTCCTTCACATAAAAACGGGGCGGCGGGGGCCATTAGAAAAGGAAATACACCACATGCAAAAGAAACAACACGCAAAAATACACCCACAGCAGCGCACACACTCATGCAAAAATCCCTTCATCCAATACTCATGCAAACGCATATACCGCAAAACAACTAAAAAACTGCACCACATGATGCAGCACGGAAGGCATCCTACAACACGGAAGCCAGGACAAACAAGCAAGAAATTTAAACATCACTACCACATGAAAATGTACCACGTAGCACTCCACCCCGAAAGAGTCTGTAAAAGGCAACGAATTCGACCCAACGTTGCTGGTAGCAGGAATTTCCCCCCGCGGAGAGGGACGAGGAAATGAAATGGAAACTTAAAAACAGATGAAATAAAAACAAATGTGGTCATTCGGAAAGAATGGATTATAACAAAACGCATAAGGTTAGTGGAAGAGCATGCATAATACATACAACTAATGATTTTTTAGACGCTGAGGGTGGCTAGTGGAATTTTTGCTATCTATAACCCTGCAGTTGCTATCCCGTATCGTCCGGGGGGAAATGGAGTCCTTAAGTCTTCTAGCTCTGGCATCTATTTCCTGAATTTTATATGCATGATCCAAGCGACCAATTTATATATTAGTACGAATAATTTGCGAGACCTCGGTGCTGAGCCATGCGGATCAAATTTATTCAATCATTTCAATCTTGCATTGAGACGTTTTTCAGCCAATGATTCCCACCCTAAATCCATGAATATTTATATAAAAACTCATACATTATGGCATCCTCATTTCTTCTTCTTGGCCTTATGGTTAAGATCAAATTGAGGTCCGGCCCCCGGTGCACTTGCAAGTCCGCAATGGACCGGTAGCCTGAACACCGAGGCCGCACGGCCGCCTTAGGACCCCCGGGGGAACTCTCCGTCAATCCCGTACGTATCCGAGCAGGGCGGATGATTTGAAATACGCGCGGTTTCATTTTCGGCCGCGACGATGGTCAAGCGACAGTTATTCGAGCTTTACGCCCGATCGGTTTTGTTGACCTCCTCACTCTAGCAGGTATTTGTGAAAGATTATATCAGCCAAAAAACCATCATCTCAAATCGCCAAACAATTTAAATGTCTTCCCGAATCCACTCGTACTGGCCCAGACAAGCCATAGAAACCGATAAAAGGTTGAGGGCCTTCAGCGGATAACTCGGCCGCCACCTGGACTATGCAGGTGGGAATCACGATATCAATGCAAACTTTGATATTTTGAAATGTTTCGTTCCGCGGTTTCTCAGACCGCGGGGAAGCAGAGCGGCCAGGTCCGGAGGGGGACCTGGAAGCGCACCATGGGCCGGACTACACTTTCATCTTAGCCATTAGGCTAAGAAGAAGAGTCGGGGGACCAAACTGTATGATTTCGCGCACGGCGCTCCTACGCGACGAAGCGCCTTGGCACGTGCCACCCGTGGGTAAAAGGGGAGGGGAGGAGTCGGGCTCGAATGCCAAGACGTTCCTCCTCTACTGATTGCGGGAGGAGGGGGGCGGAGGACCTAGCACGCGAGGATTCATTCTGGTGGGCGCGACGCGCTGAATTTAAAATTTATTTTGTTGAAATTTTTCGTTCCGCAATCCCTTAGAAAACGGGAAAACCCTCCGTCGCACCCCTCTGTCTTCAGCATTTACATCTTTTAAACATTTTGTTAGCTCAAAACAAAAAATTTTCAATTAACATTCCACGGTGTTTCAGGCCGTAGAATATTGTCCACCAGGCCCCGTGGTGCCATGATTTAATGCCCTCCCATGCCGCCACGTCCTTCACATAAAAACGGGGCGGCGGGGGCCATTAGAAGAGCATCCTCACGTGCTAGTTCCTCCGCCCCCTTCCACCTCTCGATTCTGCGGAGTAGGAAATTCGAGTCGTCGAGGCCCCCTACTCCGCCGGGCAGTGTGTGCGAAGGCACTTCGGCGCTTAGGATGCGCAGTCCGGTAAAAAACATAAAGTTCATCTATATCTACATAATACCCCGTTAGCAGCCGCAAGGGCGTGTGGCGTGGGGTGTTAGGTCACCAACTGTAAAAAGGAAATACACCACATGCAAAAGAAACAACACGCAAAAATACACCCACAGCAGCGCACACACTCAAGCAAAAATCCCTTCATCCAATACTCATGCAAACGCATATACCGCAAAACAACTAAAAAACTGCACCACATGATGCAGCACGGAAGGCATCCTACAACACGGAAGCCAGGACAAACAAGCAAGAAATTTAAACATCACTACCACATGAAAATGTACCACGTAGCACTCCACCCCGAAAGAGTCTGTAAAAGGCAACGAATTCGACCCAACGTTGCTGGTAGCAGGAATTTCCCCCCGCGGAGAGGGACGAGGAAATGAAATGGAAACTTAAAAACAGATGAAATAAACACAAATGTGGTCATTCGGAAAGAATGGATTATAACAAAACGCATAAGGTTAGTGGAAGAGCATGCATAATACATACAACTAATGATTTTTTAGACGCTGAGGGTGGCTAGTGGAATTTTTGCTATCTATAACCCTGCAGTTGCTATCCCGTATCGTCCGGGGGGAAATGGAGTCCTTAAGTCTTCTAGCTCTGGCATCTATTTCCTGAATTTTATATGCATGATCCAAGCGACCAATTTATATATTAGTACGAATAATTTGTGAGACCTCGGTGCTGAGCCATGCGGATCAAATTTATTCAATCATTTCAATCCTGCATTGAGACGTCTTTCAGCCAATGATTCCCACCCTAAATCCATGAATATTTATATAAAAACTCATACATTATGGCACCCTCATTTCTTCTTCTTGGCCTTATGGTTAAGATCAAATTGAGGTCCGGCCCCCGGTGCACTTGCAAGTCCGCAATGGACCGGTAGCTTGAACACCGAGGCCGCACGGCCGCCTTAGGACCCCCGGGGGAACTCTCCGTCAATCCCGTACGTATCCGAGCAGGGCGGATGATTTGAAATACGCGCGGTTTCATTTTCGGCCGCGACGATGGTCAAGCGACAGTTATTCGAGCTTTACGCCCGATCGGTTTTGTTGACCTCCTCACTCTAGCAGGTATTTGTGAAAGATTATATCAGCCAAAAAACCATCATCTCAAATCGCCAAACAATTTAAATGTCTTCCCGAATCCACTCGTACTGGCCCAGACCAGCCATAGAAACCGAGAAGAGGTTGAGTGCCTTCAGCGGATAACTCGGCCGCCACCTGGACTATGCAGGTGGGAATCACGATATCAATGCAAACTTTGATATTTTGAAATGTTTCGTTCCGCGGTTTCTCAGACCGCGGGGAAGCAGAGCGGCCAGGTCCGGAGGGGACCTGGAAGCGCACCATCGGCCGGACTACACTTTGATCTTAGCCATTAGGCTAAGAAGAAGAGTCGGGGGACCAAACTGTATGATTTCGCGCACGGCGCTCCTACGCGACGAAGCGCCTTGGCACGTGCCACCCGTGGGTAAAAGGGGAGGGGAGGAGTCGGGCTCGAATGCCAAGACGTTCCTCCTCTACTGATTGCGGGAGGAGGGGGGCGGAGGACCTAGCACGCGAGGATTCATTCTGGTGGGCGCGACGCGCTGAATTTAAAATTTATTTTGTTGAAATTTTTCGTTCCGCAGTCCCTTAGAAAACGGGAAAACCCTCCGTCGCACCCCTCTGTCTTCAGCATTTACATCTTTTAAACATTTTGTTAGTTCAAAACGAAAAATTTTCAATTAACATTCCACGGTGTTTCAGGCCGTAGAATATTGTCCACCAGGCCCCGTTGTGCCATGATTTAATGCCCTCCCATGCCGCCACGTCCTTCACATAAAAACGGGGCGGCGGGGGCCATTAGAAGAGCATCCCCGCGTGCTAGTTCCTCCGCCCCCTTCCACCTGTCGATTCTGCGGAGTAGGAAATTCGAGTCGTCGAGGCCCCCTACTCCACCGGGCAGTGTGTGCGAAGGCACTTCGGCGCTTAGGATGCGCAGTCCGGTAAAAAACATAAAGTTCATCTATATCTACATAATACCCCGTTAGCAGCCGCAAGGGCGTGTGGCGTGGGGTGTTAGTTCACCAACTGTAAAAAGGAAATACACCACATGCAAAAGAAACAACACGCAAAAATACACCCACAGCAGCGCACACACTCAAGCAAAAATCCCTTCATCCAATACTCATGCAAACGCATATACCGCACAACAACTAAAAAACTGCACCACATGATGCAGCACGGAAGGCATCCTACAACACGGAAGCCAGGACAAACAAGCAAGAAATTTAAACATCACTACCACATGAAAATGTACCACGTAGCACTCCACCCCGAAAGAGTCTGTAAAAGGCAACGAATTCGACCCAACGTTGCTGGTAGCAGGAATTTCCCCCCGCGGAGAGGGACGAGGAAATGAAATGGAAACTTAAAAACAGATGAAATAAACACAAATGTGGTCATTAGGAAAGAATGGATTATAACAAAACGCATAAGGTTAGTGGAAGAGCATGCATAATACATACAACTAATGATTTTTTAGACGCTGAGGGTGGCTAGTGGAATTTTTGCTATCTATAACCCTGCAGTTGCTATCCCGTATCGTCCGGGGGGAAATGGAGTCCTTAAGTCTTCTAGCTCTGGCATCTATTTCCTGAATTTTATATGCATGATCCAAGCGACCAATTTATATATTAGTACGAATAATTTGTGAGACCTCGGTGCTGAGCCATGCGGATCAAATTTATTCAATCATTTCAATCCTGCATTGAGACGTCTTTCAGCCAATGATTCCCACCCTAAATCCATGAATATTTATATAAAAACTCATACATTATGGCACCCTCATTTCTTCTTCTTGGCCTTATGGTTAAGATCAAATTGAGGTCCGGCCCCCGGTGCACTTGCAAGTCCGCAATGGACCGGTAGCTTGAACACCGAGGCCGCACGGCCGCCTTAGGGCCCCCGGGGGAACTCTCCGTCAATCCCGTACGTATCCGAGCAGGGCGGATGATTTGAAATACGCGCGGTTTCATTTTCGGCCGCGACGATGGTCAAGCGACAGTTATTCGAGCTTTACGCCCGATCGGTTTTGTTGACC